>NW_011907759.1:0-1970 GCF_000151845.1 Pteropus vampyrus
GTAGTAGTTAGACCATAACACAATGGGCACTTCCTCTTTGCCTAATTGGAAAAATTAACAGAGACTGAAAGGAAAATTCTCACTTAAGTTCATTTATTAAGCTCCCCACACTCTGGGAAACCACTGGGAAGAAGGGCAAAACACAAACACCCCCAACTTCAAAAGCCTGTGTTTAAACACTCTGCAAACTGCCTTGGTTATAATTCATTAAGTGGATAACAAAAAACTGAAGACCATGGGAGCTAGTGTTTATAGCTCAGTTATGCTGAGCCAGGCACTGGGCAGTGTTCTGTTGTCCCCATTTCATCCAGTCCTCTCCGGGTGGTGCCACTGGCACCCCAACCTTACAGAACAGAAAACTCTAGTCTCCTCGCCCCAACTAGGGCCGCAACCTCTCCGTGCACAATGCCTGGCCCCATGGCTTGTCCACAGGAAGGGATGTCAACTCAGGATGTGCCCACCCTTACAATTCATTACCAGAGGATTGTTTTATAGAGTTGTGATAATATGGGAAACAGCTTATACTTAAGAGAAAAATAAGGAGTACAATACAATACTGCTGTGGAATAGAAATATATATGCAATAGAAAAAGACAGAAAAAATACCAGAAGGTTTATCAAGCAGTTGTCTGTATAGTGTCTACGGGAGTTTTATTTCGCATAAAACTTCTACATTTTGTAATTTCAGACTTTTCTACTTTGAGCCATGTGATGTTTTCATCATAGAAAAAGAATCTCAACAAAATTCACAGAATAGCTATTTCAAGGTTTAATTTATTATATTTGTTATATCTAAAATATTTATGCCACTCAGTGGCAATGCCATAAGAAGGTGGCTCGGGGGGCTTAAGTAGCTTTCCTGCTCTCTAATCTTTACCAGGTCTCCCTTCACCCCCTTACCCACCTACAAATAAACACAATTTACATTTTTTAAATTGCTCTTGCCATTTAAATGCCCCTTTAGGACAAGTTCTCTAGCCCTCCTTTCAGGTTGCCCCCCGCCCCAGCTACATACAAATTCTAGAGTTATCTCAAATACGCCACGTGACCCATCAAGCTCACAAAGATTTATGAACAGCCATGGGCTCTGCGGTCCAGTTCATGGGGAAGTGGTCAAAACAAAATACGTTCATGACATAGACCAGTCATTCTCAAACAAAGGCAGTTGTGTCCCCCAGGGGCCACTTGGCAATGTCTGGAAACATTTTTGGTTGTCACATCTGAGGGGGAGGGGGTGGTGCTATTGGCATCTGGTTGGTAGAGGCCAAAGATGCTGCTAAACATCCTACCATGCACAGGACGGCCCCACAATAGAGAATTATCCAGCCCCAAATGTCAATAGTGTCAAGATTAAAAAATTCTGACGTAGGTTTCTATCTAGCTTTAAAAGAATAAGGTTGACCACATGTTCCAATGTTAAGTGATAAAAATTATAAAATATATGTAGTGTGATCTGATTATTATTATTGTATATCTATGTATATACACACACAGGAATCTGGAGGAAGAAAAGCCAAACTTAACAGAAACTAGTTAACTCTAATAGATGTAGTATAACTTTCTGCATTACAATATTTCTGTAATGTCTTTTCGCGACAAACATGAATCAGGTTTGCATCAGAAAAAGCATGTGGTGGGTAGGTAGGTGGATAGGTGGATGGAGGATGGATGGATGGATGGATGGATGGATGGATGGATGGATGGATAGATGGATAGATGGAGAGAGAGAGAGAGAGAGAGAGAGAGAGAGAGAGAGAGAGAGAGAGAGAGATAGCGCGTGCGCGAGAGAGAGAGAGAGAGAGAAAATGTGTAAAAATGGTAATAAAACTAGCCAGTGCAGAGAGTGAGCCCTTCTGCCTATAAACTTTCTATGGACAGCTGCACAATGGAGACAGAGGCACCCTTGGAACAATGTGACCCGTGGGATAGGGACTTCTGAGGAAGGAGCCACTGAAGCTCCAGGGTGGCAC
>NW_011907760.1:0-3448 GCF_000151845.1 Pteropus vampyrus
CACACACACACACACGCGCGCGCGCGCGCACACAGAGCAGTCATTTAAGTTTTCGTAACAGGGCAGCGCTCGCTCAGTGCTTTCCCCCATTGTCCGGTTTTCCCTCAGCCGGTTCACCCCTGCTCAGGGCTCTTGACCTACTTTAGTGCCGGGGAAGCCGGAGTTTGTTTATTCCTCCCGCTCGGACCTGTCCTCTGGCCTCCAGACCCGGTATCCAGCTGTCTACCTGACATCAACACCAAGGAACTTCGAATGCATCATGTCCCAAAGTGACCTCACGGCCCCTCCTGCCCCAGGCCTTCTCTCCTCTCCGGGAGTGACAATGGTGCCAGTCCTATAGGCTAACCAGAGCCTCGGAGAAATCAGAGACCACCCTTGACACCCTCGTCCCCTCACCTCTGTGTCCTCGTCCACGGGATTGGACTCCAACCTCACTGTCTCTGCCACAGCCTCGTCACCTGACCACCTGCTTCCCACCCTGTCCCCTTCCAGGCCTTGCTCCTCCCAGCAGCCAGCCTGACCGCCCCCCTTCTCCTCCCCCACCCTGGGGCCACACTGGCCCTTCCTCCGCCCTCCCAATGCTCCCACAGGTCCGGGGTCCCTACCTGCTGTCCCTCCTGCGTGGAATGCTCTCTCCCTGGGCCCGATCCTGGCCTAGCTCATTCTCAGTCACACTCCAAATCTCAGCTCAAAATCAGACCCCTCGTAGCTCACAGTTCCCTCTGCAGCCACTGTCACTCTGTGATTACCCAGCTCCATTTGATGGTTGGACGAGCGTGCGCCTACTCGCTCAGGGGCGGGACGTGTCGATTAGGTTCCTGCTATAACCCACACCTGGAACCGTGTCTGGCTCCTAGTAGGGGCCCCATAACTGTTTTTCACTTGAATGAATGGACCCTCTCCAAGAAGAGGGTTTTTATCATCCCTTTTTCTATATGGCTCAGGGACACTCTATAACATGCCTATGTCACAGAGCCAGAACCTAGACAAGGTCAAGGAGCCCCTAAAGCTACGCTCCTGATCACTCTTCTGTCCTAACCTGTCCTTCTGTGCTCACGGGACCTGAGGCTTCTTTCCCTTGACCAGGCACTACCCACGCTGGGGAGAGGGGACGAAACCGCATGGGGGCCCAGGCTGGTGTTAGGGGCGGGGATGTGCAGAGGGTCCATGAAGACGGCACGAGCGCCCCCCACCATCACCCATCCACACCTCTTTCTGATCTCACCAGTAACAGCAATCATCGATCGTCTGCTATGTGCTGGTGCTGTTTTAAGCATTCTACACATATGCATGGAATGAATCTTGTGAAGTAGGCATTATTATCATCCCCATTTTTCAGATGAGAAAACTGAGGCCCAGACTAAACTAAATAAGTTGCTGAACGCGACAGCGCGGACCACGGCAGAACCGGGACACCAACCCAGGCAGCCTGGCTCCAAAACCCGCCCTTCCGGCCGCCCCCATCCCGAGGCGCTGTCTGCAGCCACGCTGTCTGCAGCCTTGGCGTGATGGGTGACCGTGACACCCAGTGCTTCCCTACGTGAGGGGTGAGCTTGTCAGGTAATTGTCTCTCCAGGGATGGTAAATGTCGAACCTGGTGACATAAGAATGAAAATTACTATCGCCAGTGTGTCCTGGTGGCAAGATCCTCAAGGGACTGTCATCAGTTCCTGCTCCCTAGACCCTCACCTCAGGGCGGTCCTGCTTCCCAGCTTTTCCCGAGCCCCGTCCCCCAGCCCTCCACTGGATTCTGTGGGCTGCCACAAGGCACATGAAGAAATTCCTCTTCTGCTTAAAATAGTCCATTTTTGTTCTTTACAAGGACAGCATCCTAACAGACACTTTCCAGAATCCTGGGTTGAGGCTCCAATCAGAAGATTATGGACTTGGGCCTTTGATGTCCCACAGCAGGATTTCTTACACTCGAAAATTAAGGCAACATCCTAACAAAGAGAGTGGCAGGGAGCCCGGAGCTTGTCCCACCGTGGTCAGGGGTGGGGAGGGACCTCCCAGAGCAGGTCAGGAGGACGTGGGCTGCCCGGGCCAGGGAGTTGGGGTAAGGGAGGGGAAAGCTGAGCGCTCACACCTCAGGGGACAGACAGGCCCAAGAATAGCCATGGGCTTTGGCAGTGCGAAGGGCTGAATTAAAATGACATGAGTCAGGAAGGAAGGCTCTCTGGTGAGGACAGTTTGTACAAGGCTCCGGTGAAGCCACCTTCGTTACCAGCACAGAAACGGGGCAGAAGCACAGCTGCTGCCATGGACTGTCACCATTACACGAAAGTGAAAGATGTGGTCAGCAAACAGCCTCCCAGCGCCCTATCGAGAGGCAAACGTGTTAGTGACACAGGCAGGACACCTGCTCTCCCGCAAAGCCAGCTGATGATGCTAATGACACATCTCAGATGACCGCCCCCCCTCTACTCCACGTTACAGAAGTAACCACCTTTATAGGATCGGATGTCATTGTGGGAAATAATAAGTAACCTTGTCCCCTACCCCTACTCCGCTTCGCCCTGAAAATCACACACAGACACAGAGAGAAAGATGAGCCGCTGACTCAGCAGACCTCATGCTGCAGCCCAGGCCGGGCGTGGGGAGCAGTCGTTTGCACAATGGGGCTGCACATTGAAACCACACGTGGGACTTGTAACAAAGCTGCACCCCCGGACCAGCCCAGAGCGACTGAACCAGAGTTTCTGGGGGCGGGAAGCGGCAGGCATGGACACTTTACACAAGCTCCCAGGTGAATGCCAATGAGGTCAGGTGGAGCGGGTGGGACAAATCTTGAAGGGCCACGATGAATAGTTTAGATTTTTTTCTAAATGAGCAGGGAGCCCATTTGGAAGTTTCAGCAAAGGTGCGCCATGATCTGACTCATCTCGGCGGGAGCTTACCGTGGTTGCCGTGGGCGGAACGGATGTCGGGCAGCAGGAAAGCAAGCTGGGACCCACACGGGCCACTGCACCTGTCCAAGGGAGAGATGCTGGTGGCCTGGGCCAGCTGGCTGTTGGATTATTTTGAAGGTAGAGCTGATAGGATTTACCGCTGGATTCGATGTTTGGTATAAGGGAGAAGGAGGAGTCAAGGGATTGCCACTAACTGAGATGGAGCAGATTTGGGGACCGAAGGTCAGGAGCTCCCTTCTGAATATGTACAACCCGAGATGCTTGGTAACTACACAAGTGAAGGGTTGGGTACAGGAACCCTGGGGTTGGGGTTGGGGCTGGGTGGCCCCCGACTTTCTGTGCTCGTTTTCACTTCGAGGTAGATGTTCTCCTACACACCCACGCAAACAGACACCCTTAATCCTTGATGAGTCAATGAAGGGGACTTGACTCTCTGACTTCACAAGGAGGGTAAGATTTAGGCCTGACCAATCAAAGCCTGCATTGCCTTTCCATAAAAAATGGATCTCGTGATTGGCAAGGGATCCCTTTGGAGCCAA
>NW_011907761.1:0-2420 GCF_000151845.1 Pteropus vampyrus
GGAACGTGTCATTATGAATTTTAAGACCTGTAATCTTGAAACTCCTTATGATTCTAGAAGCTTCTCTGATAACTTGTTCGTCTTTAATAGCTAAAGAGCAGAGACCGTTTATCATAGCGCCGTTACCCCCAAAAACCAGAATTTGATAATGTGAGTTTGATAGTTTTTACAACACTAGAGTGAACGAAGTCTTTTGTAAAAGTGCTGCATGCTCAATAGACAATGACTGCTAATTACATAACCGTCAGTGACGTTTTTCTGGCATGGTCGGTCTATCACCATCTTCTTGCAATACAACAAATATGTAAATGCCTTGAAGTAACTCACGCTTGCCAAGTGCTGTGGGCAAACAAACCCATGCCTTATCTCTTTCAAAGGCAGCCATGGAAAAGCGGGATAAATTGTATACTTCAGTGAACATATTATTTCATTGTGAAATGATTTTCATTCATGGTCATGTGTTTATGACTGAACCAACCGACAAACCTCAAGGTATTAGAAATATCATTCCTGCGGTTTTGTTGTTTTCTGTTGCAAAATTCAGCGCTGTAAAGGGTTTTTTCTTTCTTAATTAAAAATCTGTATTGAAAATGAGATTTGTCACAGATTCTTTGGAAATAATTTTTTTAATGACATGAATTCCTGCCAGACTGTCAAAGAGCTGTGGTAGTCACTAATATTTTAAATATGAATAATTCATATTTTTGCTAATATCCTTTTATGAAAATTTTATAGCCCAAAATAGACAAGGTTGTAAGCCAATTTGATTTTCAAATAGAATTATAATCTCCTTTCATATAGTTTATCAATACAAAGAAATTTCTGAAGTTTTCTGTACAATAGCAGTAGAATTAAGAGTTAGAAAATGATTTTAAGGAAGATTTTTGTGGAAGCAGCTTTGGTGGAAGCTTAATTCCTTTTCACGGTGAAGATATTTCTACACTGTCTTTATCTGTTGCTGCATCTCTGAAGTGTAAAGTAGTAAATAATTAAGTCATTTTCCACCTGAAATTTACGGTCTTTTTTTACTAATTTTTCTCTTCAGTTGGTGCTTTAGGTATCAGCATTTAATGTTTCAAATCTTTTCTTCTAGTGTTAAAAACAGCAGAAAGGTAGCCTAACAACAATATCCACTGATGTTCTCTCAAATTGTTTCTTGTTTTTCTAAATCGCCAAAACCAGCGACCGCTGTTTAACTGTTTTTCATTTTATTTTGTTGTAATCATAAAAGTCTTCTCTTCTAATTTTCGTAATCAAGTATTTTAACATGACTTTGGATATTTTGAATGGTGCTAGTTATTGCATCAAAAGCTTAACAACAAAACCGCTAAGAAAACCTTGCCTGATAGAGAAATGATAGCTTATTTCTTAGGTGTATTAAAAGAGATTTTGATATTTCTAATGTATCACCATCCTTTAACCTAAATTCATTTTATTTTTTCTTAGTATATTTTAACCAATTGACCTTTACATATATTTTACATTTATTAAATTAGAATAAATTTCAGTAGCCTAGAAATATGGTTCGAAAAATTCATAGTATATATATTTTTTAGCCTTGGAATATGACAAGCCTATTCTCTAAATATTTACCTCATTGGAGAATGTCTATGCATGTATGCTGATTTTGACTTAACATTTTCAAAAATAAGTCTGTTAAGTTAAATGTAAGCTTTAAAGTGTAAAACCATAAATCATGTAACTTGATACAAGTATCGCACTATGGCCTACAGCCTTTTCTTGGAAGATTTTTATGCCCTTTTCTTCTAACATCATGGCCACTTTCACCTTTATATTGAAAACTCCCAAAATGTATCTATATGCAGATAATTTTAAAACATGAGATTTATGTTGCTATAAAGGAGAAATCCCTTATAACCACATAAAACCGTTGTCACCAGAAATTTCAGTCAAAGTTTTACACGAAAGGGGACATATTTTATCTTTAATGCCCCATTAAACTTTCTAGATATGGTAGCATTCCAAAATATCCTAGGTGAATGACTACATGTGTCTCTATGTCTTTTGAAAAGTTCAGATGTCGTCAGTGGAAAAAAAAAACTAATCTGTTATAATAATTAAAGCAGTGGTATGTTTTCTTCTATTCAATTTTGCCTTTATGCATAGATGTCCCTTGGATATGTCAACCATATCTTCAGTTTTTTGAGCGAAATAGCCCAAACCACCATTTCTACACTAAAATGATATCAAAACTATAGAGACAGTGAAAAGATCACTAGTTTCTAGGGATGGAGAGAGGGGGATGGGGTGAATAGGTGGAGCTCAGAGAATTTTTAGGGCAGCGAAACTACCCTGTATGATGGTTACATGTCATTATACATTTGTCTAAACCACCAAGAGTGAACCCTAATGTAACCTGTGGACTCTGTGTGATTGTGATGTGTCGATGGAGAGTCATC
>NW_011907762.1:0-1482 GCF_000151845.1 Pteropus vampyrus
GAGACATTTTGGAAGTCTCTGGAGCCTATATTAATTTAAGATGGCTCTCATGGAATTCTTGGTTCTCAATACTAGAGCAAAGTATAACAATGAATGATGTCACTGTTCTCTGAGATAAACTATTCAACCTCCAATGCTGCTAATCCAGCTGTTTAAAAAAAAAAAAATCACACCTGCTCAAAATGTGAAGAAAAGGAAGAGCATGCAAATAATTTTCTGACTATTAATATATAATTAATTCAACTTCCTCAGCAAAACCAATCAACTCAGAGTATTCCTCCAACAAAAAAATTCCTTTTAAACATAACCAGAAAAGCTGCAGGATGCAAGTGACCTCCATCCAAACAGTGTTCTTGTTGCCCTGGGACCAACTGAGGATTGTACTTTAATGTTTTCATAAACGCTAACTCATGGCTCTATGGGAGAACACAAACATTGAGAAACTGCAAAATTTCAGTTCCCACACGAACTTTTAAAAGCTTTCCTCTGGACTGTACTATAGTAGCTAAATAGAAAAAAGAGTTTTAGCCAAAAAAAAAAAAAAAGTAACAATGGGAACTTGACCAATAATCAAACACAGGTGTTGCTCCACCTCTCCCAAAGGAAGATTGTCTTTCTTTTATGAAAGAGAAGTGGGAACTTGCAAAAATTTCAAAATTTTTACTTAAAGATCTTTCAATCTACTATTGAGACATATTCTCAGATTTCAGTAATATTCATAAGATAAATAGAAACAGCTTAAGCACACAGAATAGGATCAAATTATTCACCCTGAGAATAATCAGAAGTAAAGGTATATCTTCAACATTTTTTTTTCTAACTATAATATTATCAAGTATCTCCCTAGGAACTGTTTACATGACTTTTAAAAAGTGATTGCTTTTAAATGGTTCTACAAGCAATGACTAAACTCTGCAAGCACCATGAACTGGCAGTGATTACTACAATCATCATGATATACATCCATTAGATGTAACACGATTCTATTGATTGAAGCAATCAAGTGCATGTCCAGAAAGATATAATATTGTACACATGCCATCTGGTACTCAAAATCCTCTCAAGGCTGATCCATATAACCCTTACAGTGCTTATTTGCCATAAATCACCACCCTGAACTCATAATTCACAATCCATAATGACACCATGTGCATTTTGCCTTGTTTTACTCTTCCTTTTAGCTTAGAAGGCTTGTATTCTCCTTTCTTGCCCTATGAAGCTTAAGTCCCACCTTCTCCATAAATTCCTATGGTTGATCACAACTTTATAAGTAATTAACAAATATTTCCACTTTGTAGTGTTATAATGTATAGAATTTTCCAAACTCAATAGTAAACTTTTTAAGAGCTATTACTGCTGATTATGCCTTTTACTGACTGTTCTACACTTAGCAGATGCTGCATTAATGGCAATATGATGGAGGCTTACTGAAATATATTAATAATAAAAATACTTAAAACAGAAAAAATATCTTATTTAATT
>NW_011907763.1:0-1504 GCF_000151845.1 Pteropus vampyrus
AAGGATCAGCATGTAGGACCCAAGGACTATCAGAAGAGTTGACACCAAGGTAAAAGCTGCAAATATGAGAATTATCAATTTAATTTCATATGTGTCTGAACACAGCAAAGATATCAATGGCAGACTATCACAGTAGAAATGCCTGATGACATTATACCCACAAAATGACAAAACAAAAATTTTTATGGTAATCAGCAAAGACAAAAAGACACTGTATAGATAGGATATTACCACCAGCAAATGACATAATCTTTGTGACATGATGACTGTGTAGAGCAGAGGGTTGCAGATGGCCACATAACGGTCAAAAGCCATTGCTGACAGAAGGAAAATTTCACTAGTAATAAACATACTGAAGAAAGAGAGTTGGGTAGCACACCAATTATAAGAAATTGTATGTTGATCTACCACCAAAGTTACTAGCATTTTTGGTCCTACAGCAGTCGAATAACCAAGATCAGTAAATGCCAGGTGTGTGAGGAAGAAGTACATGGGTGTTTGCAGCCTGGAATCCACCTTGCTGAGAATGATCAAGCCCAAGTTGCCCACCACTGAGACTGCATAAATGACAAGGAACACCCCGAAGAAGGGGGCCTGCAGCTCAGGGTGGTCTGTGATTCCCATGAGGATGAATTCTTTCAGTACTGTTACGTTTTGCTGTTCCATCTAGGCCATTAAGGGAAATTACTGTGGGGAAAACCATTAGAAGAGTCATTAGATTTCAGAAGATATCATCTGGTAACCTTTTAGTATGCAAACCCATCATGGTCACTCAAATCCAAGGTTTTTAATAGCAACGATTTAAATTGAGACTCACCTCCATCAGTAAATGTCGAACCAAATTTAAAAACTATTGTAACCTAACATATATAGTAACTATTTTAATTTTTGTGCCACATATTGCTTATCACTGTAAAGTATATACAATCCTTTATAGTTCTGTCAATAGAATATCATTAGAAACACAAAGAAACATAGACTCATACAATAGCTCAGTGGTTATTCGAGGAAAGGGGAGGAGGAGGAAGTAAATAAGGGTATAGAGGGTCAAATATATGGTGATGAAAGACAATTTAGCTTTGGGTGGTGAACATTCAATGCAATATACATATGACGTGTTATTAAATTCTACACTTGAAACCTATATACTTTTATTAACCAATGTCACCTTAATACATTTAATTAAAATAAAGAAAAATTTAGTTTACATTGGTAAATGATATTTTTTAAATGTTTTTTATTTAAAAGATACATATTTGGTAAAATAGATTTTAAAGAAATTTTAGAAAGATTTACAATACAAAGTAATATAGCCCTCCACCTCCAGACCCTGCAACTTCAGTCCCAGCCTCCAAGGAAAATCATTATTAACTCATTTAATACACTGATTTGCTTCTCTTCATTATAACTCCCAGATCAAATGGTATTCTCATTCCACTATCCATTTGATTTTCTAAATTTAAATTCCACTGTTTTTATGGTTTTAAATTTTAAATTAATCGTT
>NW_011907764.1:0-2591 GCF_000151845.1 Pteropus vampyrus
TCCCCGATTGCCATTCTGGCTGAGGGCGGGAAGTGAGTGTGGGTGGGCAGGTGAGTGGAGGTGTTGCCCGGGCGAATACACAGACATGCCGCCCAGCGTGGGTGGTCATGAGTGCCCGGGTAGGGGAGCAACCCTGAGCGGCAACACCAGAAACACAGCCAGAGACGAAAGGTTTCTGCACCCTCGCCCCTTTGTGCTCAGAAGTACTAGCTTAGAACCTGCTGCCTGTGAAAAAAAGTTACTTCACAGATCTGCACCTCTAAATACACAAACACGGAGATGAAGAAAAGACGTGACTCCAAGTTCTAATAGTTCATTACGATCCATTTTTCTTCAGAGAGACTACGCAGAAGTTCTGTCGTTGGAATAATTCATTGTGCTGAGAACGTCACCTGAAATGTTTAAATATCTTCAAGCTGTTTCGTGTGGAGCCTAGTACACGAAAAGTGTGTCGAGACCAGTGGAAAGGAAGGTGACACCCATGTTAACATTTTCTCAGAAGCAGTTTAAAAGTGACACTCTTAAGCTTACTAGTCTGAGGACATGATGTGCCAAAGCTGTCATGACATTGTTTAAAACATAGCGACGCACCAATGGGTAAAGAGAGGTTGGGGAGACAGCCAAAATATCGTGGCTGGGAACATCGCCTGCCTTTCTGAAGGAATCTGCCTGGGGGCGTCCCCCAGGTTCTCAAAGAGGCAGCCTCGCTTTCTGTCAGGTGACCCTCAGCCCACAAACCGATTGGACCAGAGGTGGCCACCCTCCCCTCATGGGCCGTTGAGAGCCCTGTCATGCAACTGGGAGACGGGAGTTTCACAACATTCATTCAAAATAAAAACGTGCGTTCTCTTGTTCAAAACGCAGGTGGAAAGTACCATTAAACGCAATCGCTTTTTCCTAATTTCCGCAGTCTCTGGAGGTTTTTTATTTCCTATTTAACATCCTTTTAAGTAAGGAAAAAACTAAATTTAACATTTTTACTATGAATTTGATCGTTCTTCTTTTCCGTTTAAATGCAACCATAAGAGCGTTTCGTTAACATGCTGTATAGCCGTAAGTCCGCAATGATATTCTGTAGCTCATCGAGCATACGTAAATTCTTCTTAGCAGAATATTGTCTACATTGCAAAACATCAACCGGATTGTTCGTATTTCACTTCCTGATACGCCCGGATTCTGTAACGCTCCGCTTTCGGCTGACCGATGAGTAAGGCAGGACTGCAAGGAAAAAGAAAAGGCTTCCAGCTTATGCCCATTCCTTCTCTGTCGTCCTTTTCAGCAACCTTCTCGACACAAGCGGCTGGCTAACCCGGGGGCGAAGCAGGAGCGCGGAAGGCGATGCCAGGCCTCCCTGGTCATCCGCTTCTCACGAAGCCTTGACTTCCTGCCCTCGAAGGAAGTTCTGGCTCTAGTGGAAAGCGTGGCCTCTGGGGGTCGTCCCTGCCCCGCTCCCCTAACTCCGTCGGAGATGCAGCGCGATGTCTCACGCACCTCACGGAGCTGTCACGCGCCACGAGGCCACGGCGCTCATGAGGCATCGCAAAGGCTAGAGCGGGACGGGCCTACTGTGTGCGTCTCCTCCGCTCGCAGACGCGCCCCGCTGTCCCACTGCGTTTCACCTGCAAACACAAGTTCCAACATCAAACTGTTACTAATTTTGAGTAGCGAAGCATTAAACGAAGCCCGACGACCCCTGAGCGCGGAGTACCTGGATGACAAGGTAGGTCCCACATCTACGTCAGCGGCCCTGTCCCTCGGCAGGAAGGATCACGGCAGCTCGGCCAATCAGATTCTCTCTGCTGAGACCTTAAATAGAGACGTAGGAATGACACAAGCACCGGTCACTAAGGACAAGGAGAAGAAACAGACGAAGAAAATCTCTGAGCCATAAAAGCAGAGCACAGTAAAGACGGATTCACAGACTTGCAAATTTTCCTGAGCTTTTGAGGACCTCCCGCTCCGGTCTCTGCGTGACCCGAGCTCCCCGCCACTGCGTCTGCGTTTTGCACGAGGCCTGGACGTGTGGCCGAAGTTTGCCTTATCGCCACACGTAGCCTCGCACTGCATCTCTCATTCCTCAGCGTGGCTGGGGCGATGCCGTGTGCCTCGCACCTCGGAGCCTGATAAAGAGTTAAGGCGAATGGTCGCTACCGGTGCTATCGTTTCTGAGCAAAAGGAGGAAACGAAGCTGGAGTTTACATAAATGAACCCAAGAAGGAGTACGTGAATGATCTCGGCACTCTCAGGCGAGGTGGTACCTGTTCACGCAGCAATTCTCTTCTTAAGCAAATGAAGATGACGCCCTGACAGAATTTCTTAGATTATCCAACTGATGAAATATATAAATAAAGACCAGGATGTACTTCCTGCGTTATTTATAACAGCAAAAAATTACAAACAACCTAAATGTCCAACCTTACAGGATTGGCTAAACAGATGACATCATTAGAATGATTTTTTTTTTTCAGGCGGTAAAACGTATGTTTTCAAAAGCATATTTGGGAGCGTGTATATCAAGATGATCACAATAACGTTGCCAATTATGCTCTGAAAGTATAAATATTTATTTACCTATACAAATAGAACAAAGA
>NW_011907765.1:0-2390 GCF_000151845.1 Pteropus vampyrus
TTTGTTAGCTCTGTGGATGCCCTAAAATTATCATCAGTCATCTATATTCATAGATGGATTCTAAATCTTAGTTAGCGGGTAGGGAAAATAGACTCATTTTTTCCATCCAAGTTCATGGATGCCTTGAACTCTCTCCATGAGAGAGTCATGGTCCCAGCTAAGAAATCTTCAACCTTCTAAACAGGGATGGTCATACAGACTAATGGTCAAGAGTTGTACACAGCCACCGAGAATTTGCAAAGTATGGGCTCTGCAGACAGGAACCAACCTCCTCCATCGCCCAAGCCCACCACCCCTTAAGACTAGCCTGACCCTGGGGTGGGGCAGGGCTCTAGCTGGCACGCTGGGCTCCAGGCTGGGGTTTCACGTTTGGTCCAGGGCAGAGACCATGTCAGCATTAGGGACATTCAGTGTCGCGCAGCCATCATCACCATCCATTTCCAGAACTTTTTCATCTTTCCCAACTAAAATTCTGCCCTCGTTAAATGAGAAATTCCCATTCCCCCGTGCCCCACCCCTGGCAACCAGTATTGTGTCTCTATGAATTTGAAAACTCTAAGACCTCATATGAGTGGCATTTGTCTTACTGTGACTGGATTATTTCACTTAGCATAATGCCCTCAAGGTTTATTTACATTGTAGCATTTGTCAGGATTTCCTTCCGTTTTAGGTCTGAATAATGTTCCTTTGCACGTATAAACCACACTTTGTTTATCCACCTAGCTGTTGGTGGACACTGAGTTGCTTTCCCTTTAGGCTGTGGTGAACAAGGAGAGTGCTTTTGGAAGTTTAAAAGGTTTTTACCTTTGTAAATGTTAACATTTTAGATTTTTTGTTCACACCTGGAAGAATATTGGCAGTAATCCCCAGTTATTTTAGCTACAAAGTTCCATTTGTTTTTCCTCAGGCTCCCAGCACACAGTGGTTGCCCATGGTTCCCCCGGGGGCCTGTGCACTCCCTCCGAGGCCTGTGTCCTCCCTCGGGCCAGTGCTCCATCTGCAGCAATGGTCCCACCAGCTCACAAGGCAAAGGTTGGACAGGAGGCACCGTGGGGGCCCTTCATCCCAGATCCCGCGAGAGTGCGTAAAACCAGCCAGAAATTCTCTTCTCGTGGGAGGAGTGCGCCCCAGGCAGCAAAGGGTAGAGAGCAGCCCCTTGTAGAAAACTGAGATTACCGTGCAGCTCTGCCCAAACCCCAAAGTCACCACTGGGCAGTGGCTACCCTTGCCTACACAGCAAAAATTGTGCGGTCACTGAAACAGAGGTGGCTTCACAGAGCCCTACGTCAGAGGGAAGAGTGGCTGGGGGTTATCCCATCGAGAGCTGAGTCAGGAGGGCCAAGAGATGACAGTGAGGCCCTCTTTTCTGTCTGCTTGCTGGTCAGTAACACCAGCACTTGAATTCATTGACTTCTCTGAGTCTTTCTAGTATCTGTCCAGAGTCTTGTACCTACGATCCAGCTCTAGGACACACTGATAGTCCTTCAGGGCGTGTGTACAGAAGGTGATCAGGGGACAGATGGTTCTCTCCCCTCGCTGAGGACAAGAGAGGAGCACAGACCTGTCCTAGTGATGGTGAGTCTACAGTGACCTTCAGTCACTCAGCATGGCACAGCAAGAGAGAAAAGAAACTCAGAAACCATTCAGTCTTCACTAGACCTGAGAGCGCCTGATCCTTGGCTCTGCGTTAGTGAGCATTCACTGCCCTCTAGTGGTGAGATGAACACAACACACTGTGATGGCTAACTTCCACACTTTCAGTATACGAAGGAGTTTGTACATGTATGTGTCAGATGCTGTGGACATATCAGATGAATTATGTAGTGTTAATGCCGACTTGTGTCCTCTGAAAATTCTTATGTCCTGATCCCCAGTACTGTATTTTGAGATGGGACTTTAAAGAGGTAATTACATTCTTCTCAAGTTCACACGGAATATTCTCCAGGAAAGATCATTATTAGACCATAAAACAAGTTTCAATAAATTTTGAAGGATTGAAATCATACCACTTACCTTCTCAAAATGACAATAAAGTAAAATTAGAAATTAATAACAAGGAAATTTGGGGAATTCACAAATATGCAGAAATTAAACAACACAGTGCTCAATAACCAATGAGTTAAAAAAGAAATCATAAAGGAAATTTAAAAATACTTTGAGATGAATGAAAAAACATACTAAAACTTATGGAATGCAGCTGAAACAGTGCTCAGAGAGAAATTCAAATCTGTGAACACCTATATTATGAAACAAAAACACTTTCATATGAATAACCTAAGTTTCCACATTAAAAAAACTTAAGAAACTGGAAAGGAAGAGCAACCTCAACGTAATGCAAGCAGAAGGAAGGAAATAATAAAGATTAAAATGGAGATAAATAAAAGAGACTA
>NW_011907766.1:0-2384 GCF_000151845.1 Pteropus vampyrus
CCTCACCCCAGGGGCAGCTCCACTGTCACCCCCACCTCCTTCTACCCTTTGTGACATTGTTTCTGTATAACACTTTGACCACATATTTGCTGGGCTCCTGCTTGTGCCAGGCCTCTGTCTGTCTAGGCCTGGAAACAAAACTTTGTAATATCCCTGCTCTCACAGATCTTATATTTTTTGTGCTAAAAGCCTTCATTTCCGGTCTGCATCATCCATCTGGGAGGCATACCCAGGGAGCACAGCCATGCTGCTATATTAGCTCTCCCACCTCTGGTCCTCAGGGCTTTGTTTGGGGTACTGGAGCCCACGGCAACACCCACCCCCACCCAGTTCTGATCCTCTATCCCCTTCCTAGCTTCTTAGGGCTTGAGCGTCTTTCCTAATTTTGGAAGTCATAGCTGTTTCTCTCCAGCCAGGCTGGGCCTCTGTCTACTTCCAGGGAACCCTGGGGTTGAGGGCAGAGAAGGGAGGGTGTAGAAAGAGGTTGCGGGGAGGAGAGAACTTGTTCTCATGGGAGTCCACCACTTCCGCAGCTGGATCACTGCCCTCCCTCTCCTCCAGGCCACGTCTCTTCTCTTAGAGCCCAGCGCTTCCTGTCTGAAGTCCAAGGGTAATGTGTGTTAATAGAGACCTTCTCCCACAGCATCCTTCCCGAAGAGTCTCCAAGGCGAAGGACTCAGGACCCTCAGATGGGGACTCTGGCTCTCTCTCCTAACCACCCTCCCTCTCCCTCTCTACCCTTTAACCCTTCTGGCACCACAGCACCTAGGGACCCAGTCCATATAGACAACTGTGGGCCGAGCACAAGGGCCATGATGGTCATAGCACCCTGGCAGTCGTGCAGTATTGTGACCCTGTAGGCATCCAACATTTATAATGAAATAGCAGTATTTTTGTCCTGTGCAGAATAAATGCAGAAATGCCCAAAGACTACTGAGAGTCAGGGCACCAGAGCTGAGGAGGGTGGGTGAGGACTGAGATTGGCCTGGCTTTGAAGCTGAGCAGGACCCCTTGAGGACTCAGTGCCCTCCCTTCAGTGCAGAGGTCAAGGCCCGTTTGGAGGTAGCGTAAGGAAGCCTCAGCAGGCAGCTTGCCCTGTGTCTACTGCCTCCCACTCAGCCTCCTGCAGGGCCTCATCCCATAGGCTCTTCTTCAGTGCCCTTGTTCAGGGCTCCCCCAGTGCCCTACTCTACATGCCCTGACTCTTTCCCCAGTCCTGGCCCCTGGTCCCTCACAGGCAAGAGAGAAATCAGAGACTGGGAGCCACCAGAGGATGATGTTTCAGTAAGGACAACCCAACTCAGGCCCACTTAAGCCAGATGTGGCTGCCTTCAGGCATGGATGGATCCAGGGTCTCAAACCATGTCTTCAGCTCTAGGTTTGACTTTTCTCCATGATGGTTTCACTCTTAGCTCCCTTAGCCAAAACAGAGGGCTCTTTTACCAACAGTTCCAGCCAGAGTCCCAAAGATGTATCTCATTGGCCTGGATTGGGTCACATGATGCCCACTGCGGAGACAATTGCTGTGACGGAAAGGGATGGAATGCTCTGAATGGCCAGGCCTGGTCACATGCCTATCTTAGCAGCTGCGGGAGGAGGGCAGCCTATTAAAACCACATAGGCTGAATGTAAGCAGGTTTGTTCCTGGAAGGAAATAGGTAGGCTAGCAAAAGGAAGGGGAGAGGCTACTGGGAGCCAAATCAATAGATGCTCACAATTCTGCTGTCCATTCCCAGGTACTGTGAGAGTGTCCAGAGCTCAGAGGTACTTTCCAGGCCTCCGGAGAGTACTGCGAGATAAGGCATGTTGGCAAGATGGATGGCTTACCAGAGATTAGAAAAAATGAAGTGCTTTGCTCAAGGTCTCTCAACTAGTGAGTGTGGGGCCAGAGTGAATCCTAACCTAAATTCTAAATGCTTATGCTTTCCACTCCACAGGACAGAAGTGTTTGGGTTGGGCTTTTAAGGCTACATAGGAATTTACCAGGTAGTAAAATGAAGAAAGGGAATTTTGGGCAGAGGGAATGGCACAAAAGCATAGAGTGAAATGGCCTGGTATGTTAAGTGATGTGCCATGGGTGGAGCTCAGGGTTCATGAGAGAGAGTGGTGGGGTGGAAGCCAGAAAAGTACTATAAATTACCCAGTCATAAGTGGCCTTGAATGGAAGGCTAGAAGCAAGGGTGCTCTCCCTATAGCCATGACGGGTCATCGGTCTTTAAATAAATATTCCTTGACACGAGGTGGGTACAGGGGTTACAAGGAAACAAGATAGTCCCCTTCCTTACAGAGCTGACCTGCCAGGGGAGGAGCCGAACATCAACCGACACATAAATCAGATTATTTTAGCAGTAATAAGTGCCATGAATACATTAAAAGAAGAAACT
>NW_011907767.1:0-1910 GCF_000151845.1 Pteropus vampyrus
TGTCTCACAGAGTTTTGGGTGAGAAAACCAGGTTTTTATTTGCCACACATCTCTCCCTGGAACTCAGAGATGAGTCCACGGAAGTGGCTCAGAGGGACAGCTTAGCGGCAGGCAGATGGTACTGCCCAGTCCCCACCCCCACCATGCCCGGGGCCTCTAACACTGGACACAGCTGTGCGCTGGCTCCCTGTCCCTGGGTGAGCTCTTTCTCAGGGGCCTCTAATCGTCTGTGCCATAAACTCACGGCAGGTCATCGCAACACCAGACCTACGCGCGTGCTCAGTGTGTCTAAATCCTAAAATGAGTAATCCCTGGGGCTCTGGACAATGTCGTGTCTTGCTTTTTCCACAATCATAAAGAGGAATGACGACATCTGCTTCTTTCACGGTCTAGGGTTCCTGCCATGACTAATTACTTAGAGCGTCAGTAAAGTGTATTAAGGTCCTTTCGAAATGATGATGATGTAAGTAGAAAATATCAAATTAATATATCTCATGCCATTTTGGTTTGGTTAAAGAAATTTATGAGTGTCTCGATTTCTTGTATAATGCTATATTTTACTAAAATGCCAAGGAAAGAACTTGCACTGTCTACATGAAGACAAAACGGAGTGGACAGCTATGTTTCTGGGATCGTTTCTATACGATCCTTACCAGAAGAGGTATCAGCGAGTGGAGGGCAGTTAGAGAAACTTTCCACCATTACACCTAGCCCTAAACTTCTTTTGCCAGATTGAAAATTTTTATCCAGATTTTTCCATTTTTTTCCCCTAAATTCCACATTATCGAATTTTTAAGCAAAAAGAAAGAAAAAATGATCTGAACATGCCATGTTTCGGTGTGGCTCAGACAGGGAAGCATGGGATGCTGAGGATCTAGTTTGTAATGCCTGACTTTGGTTTCCTTTGTTGGTGGATATAAATCAAGTGACGTGGCCGCTGACATCACATTTCCATCTCCGGTTTCAACCTCTCCTTAAGCTTCTGAGTATCCAGCCCATTGTCTGGACACCTCCTTTTAGCATCATGATAGATCAGACGGAATTCTTGATCCCTCCTACCCCGATAAGCCCCCCAAACCAGGCTCTCCTACTCCGACGAGCCCCCCAAACCAGGCTCTCCTACTCTGACGAGCCCCCCAAACCAGGCTCTCTGTCTGCTGTTAAGAGCTCTCTCAGCTTAGTCTTTTTGCTTTGCTCCCTGGTAGGCGCTGCACGTAGAGGGTGCTAGACGGTGACCTTGACCCTGGAGAAGGAAGAGGGGGCGCTCCCTTCCTGTTGGCTTCCTATTCCTGGTTTGCGTTCTCTTCTAGTTTTGGCTCCCTGTTCCTGTCCACGTGACCCTAAATGCTTTTCCGCCTGTCAGCAGCAGCTTGTTCCAACACCGGCAGGATGCCAGTTTGAAGTTTTTCCAGATCTCGTTATGTCTCCCTGGGGAACCCCACAGCGCACCACCTGGCGCCCCTTCTCAGAGGTCCGGGCTCTGCCTCCAAGCTGGGAGACGCCGGCACCAGCTAAGCGGCACCCCTGTCATTTTACTCGCAGCCCCAGGGGCCCCGTTCCCAGCCCTCTCAGCGTTAATGACCCTGATCTCGCCTCCGTTCTCCCCGCCTCAGAACTGGTGGCTCCCACCCGAGGTCACGACGTCCCCGACGACACCGCGGAGCTCGCTTTGCCCTTGGAGTTCTTCAACACCTACAGCTTTTTTTAATACTAATTTTTTTTTAATAGTAAATTGTCTCTGTTAAAGAAATGGCACGATTTCTTTCTCCTAACTGGACCGTGACGGGTACGGTCCCCGTCTTGGTCCGTGAATCATCACCCACCCGCCAGCTGGGGCCGAACGCCGGGAAGCCCTCGCCTCCCTGTCCCCGCCCGTCGCCAGCGAACCCGCGAAGCCCTCGCTTCCGCAC
>NW_011907768.1:0-1560 GCF_000151845.1 Pteropus vampyrus
ATATATATGTGACTAGGGTATTAACCACTTTACCTAGCCAGGTAAGCCTCTTCCCTCTTTCCCTTTGACTCACATATGTATATGTGTGTGTGCGTAGATAGATAGATAGATAGATAGATAGATAGATAGATAGATAGATAGATAGATAGATAGATAGATTTGGATATGTGCCCTTGGGCAAGGGAAACAAAAGAAAAAATAAACAAATGGGACTATGTAGAACTTATAAGGTTTTGCAAAGTGAAGGAAACCAACAACAAAACCAAAAGACAACCCACTGAAAGGGAGAAGATATTTTCCAATGACACATCCAATAAGAGGTTAATATTCAAAATATATAAGAAACTCATACAACCTAACCCCCCCCCCAAATAATCTAATTTGAAAATGGGCAGAGGACCTGAATAAACATTTCTCCAAGGACATACAGATGGCTAATAGACATATAAAAAGATCCTCAACATCACTAATCATTAGAGAAATGCAAATTAAAACCACAATGAGTTATCACCTCACATCTGTCAGAATGATTATCATTAATAAATCAACAAACAACAAATGTTGGTGAGGATGAGGAGAAAAGGGAACCCTCATGTACTATTGGTGGGATTGTATGTTTGTACAGCTACTATGGAGAACAATATGGTGTTTCTTCAAAAAATTAAAAATAGAATTACTATATGACCCAGCAATTCCACTTCTGGGTATTTATCCAAAGAAATCCAAAACACTAATCCGAAAACATATATGCACCTCATGTTCATTGCAGCATTATTTACAATAGCCAAGATATGGAAGCAACCTAAGTGAACATTGACAGACAAATGGATAATATTTGGTACATATATACAATGGAATATTACTCAGACATAAAAAAGAATAAAATCGTGCCATTTGTGACAACATGGATGGACCTATAAGGTATTACACTAAGTGAAATAAGTCAGCAAAAGACAAATACTATATGATTTCATTTATATGTGGAATTTGAAGAATAAAATAAATGAAAAATGAACCAGAAACAAACTCATAGATACAAAGAACAAATTATGGTTGCCAGATGGGATAAGGCTGGGGAGCTGGGTGAAAAAGGTGAATGATTATGAAGTACAAATTGCCAGTATAAAAACAGTTACAGGGATGTAAAGTGTAGCATAAGTAATATAGTATACAATATTGTAATAACTACGTAAGATGTCAAGTGGGTACTAGACTTATTAGAGTACCATCGATAAGTATGTTGTTCAACACTATGTTGTACACCTGAAACTAATATAATATTGTGTGTCAATTGTAATTGAAAAAAAGATTTAACAAAGAAGAATGCACTTGTTAACATAAGAACCTCTGCTTTTCTTTCTTCTTTGGAACACTCTTCGTATTGTCTAGTTTTTCTGGTTTGTAAACCTTAAACCCTTGAATAAAGCTGTCGTTTATTTCTAGCAAAGCCTCCAGATTCTTTTTGAGTTTGTTTGACAAGTTTAATGAGAGGCCATGTGTAGCCTCTTCACATCCATAACTGGATCACCCATGTTGGGCATGGATGCAAGAGAGAAAAAT
>NW_011907769.1:0-1609 GCF_000151845.1 Pteropus vampyrus
CTTTCCCGAGCTCCTCTGGAGCCCCATGTGAAACATTCCACACAGGTTGTAGTCCCCTTTCTTGTAGAAACAAGTTGAAGGCATCTGTAAGTAAGATCAAATAGACTCCAATTCAGAAAGCAGATTTTGCATTTTGTGCCCTTTCTCTCTATTGCTAAATCATACTTGAATTTTGTTTTATTTACTTATGTGGTAGCACATTTTCATCAAAGTGGTGTAAAGACAGATTTGTGTATTCGGGGTGCTACATTTTTTCTTCCTTTAAACTCCCTTCCTTAGTGATTGCATTTCAGGCCCCTTCTTTGAAGGGACCTCGTCATTGAGTCATCAAGCACTGAGAAAAAATATACTTCAGAGGCTCGGAATGAAAAGTTCAAAGGATATGTTCGTTCCAAGGGATTCTGTGATTTCCACCTCTACTCACCTAAATATTTTCAACGTTGGGAAGAATCTTGAAAATGTAAGAGAGAATATACATTCAGATTTTAGGGAGTAATCAGAGAAATCAGGTTCAGCAGCCTCGCCATCCAAGCAGGCATCATCTGAAATATTCTCTAGATGTATACATAAGAGGGAAGAAAATACACCTTGGAAATGGGCTCCTGCAAAGTTCGTCGGAACCTTTATTTCTCAGCAGGCCAGAACCAAAAGCTGGTCCTGTGTGGCTTTCTGTAGTGTGTTGTCTGAATATGACACTATATCTTTTTAGATTATCAGTCTACCCAGTATTTCCATTCTTTTGGAGATTGATGGGCTATAGTAGATTGAGCCCAGATTGTCTTCAGGGCAAATGTCCCCTTGCAACACAGCTAGGGATTTCTGTTGTCTCAGGGTATTCAAAACTCTTACAGTAAAATCAGTTTAAATCCTTTAGAAAATATTTAATAATAGACAATAAATATTAAAAACATAAAACCAAAATCAAAAGGTTGGGGAAAGTAGAGGAAGTGAGGAATTAACATGGCTCCAAATTGGAAATCACTTATTTCCTACCATTCCCCCTTTCATTTTTGTGGTAGAGAATGCCGGTTATCCTGATACCAGATCTTCTCTTCTTTGACACTCTAGAACCTACAGAAATGTGACTCTAGTTTTCAGATGGTCATAAGGTCGCCCAACATCTTTTGCAGCTGGGTGCACCATGTGAGTAAGCTCTGGACAGTGGTGCGTTAAACAGAAATAGTGTCTGTACCTCCAGAAAGTTTTCTTGAAAGGAGGGGTGCATGCTCTTCTTTTCTTTTCTTCTTCCCAATGACTGGAATACAGACTTGATGGCTAGAATTGGAGCAGCCTTCTTGGATCAGGAGATTATGTTGGAAATGGAAACCACACACAGCAGAGCCACAGGATAAAAGGAGCCTGAGTTAGGACGGAGATTAATACCAGCCCTGGCACATCCATCAATTCCATTCACGCAATGAAAAGTGGTCCAGCTGGCATCTTCACTCTACCATGTTGCCTTTTGGTGTTGTGGCCACAGCAACAGTGTCACCTGGTAGTTAAGAATGCTAGATTTCAAACTCAGGGGTTGAAATTCTGCTTCACCACTTACTAGCTGTATGACCTTGGGCAAACTATTAACCTCTCTGTTATAATCACATATTACCAT
>NW_011907770.1:0-2713 GCF_000151845.1 Pteropus vampyrus
GTAGGGGACGACATTCTTTTAAACTGCTTGAATAACAGAACAAAAATGACATGCCTCTTAGAAAACAAAATGAACCACAATAATGTGAGAGGAGACATGTAAAAAGGGATGTAATGGTTAGAATTAAAATGATGTCTGACAATTACTTTCAATTTGAGCTGAGGTAAAGAAAATCAGAGTTACAATACTCTTATGATTAAATTTTGATGAGATGAAAATGTCATCATTGTTTGATGAGAATTTTTTATTAGAGTTCAAAGAATATGAATGATTTAACCACAATGTACCAACACCACAGGGCTGAATTTTTCTCAACTGAGAAAGGCTGAGTTTTTCTCCATCCTTACTGCAGGTCACTAGAGAAATCTCAGCCGCTCTCACTCTTTAGTTCTTCTGTGGCTGTTTCCATAAGATCCACTTTTGAAACAACAAGATAAAACTTACATCTTTTAGGATACGTTTGCCATCGAAATCCTAGAGTAGTTTAATATGTCAAATCATTTCCAGAAGCCATGTGCTGAAATTTAGGATCATGATTTTTCTTTTTTAGGGAAATAAATTTTAGAGTCTAGATTTCTTGAAAGAAATGAAAATATCCTGTTTCCATCCTGTATTTGTTGCCGAAAATCAAGATTCAGTGTTCTTTTATTCTATGGGAGGCATCTATTTCCCTTTAGCCTGACACTTTGACAGTTAAAATTGAGACGAGGCCTGAAGTTTGTGGAAGACAATACATAGTCCACTTTTATTTGGGGAACTAACTACAATATAGGATGTCAAGAACATGCTGATTTAGCAGAGGGACTTTTCTCTGCATAGGGGCAGCTGATGTCTTAGCAACTGCTGCACTTTGCTGTTTCTGAGGGAATTCCACCCTCTTTCCTTCCTTCCCTCCTTCCCTCTCTCCCACCCTCCCTCTCTCCTTCTCTTCCTTTCTTTATCATTTGGAGGCCCACAATTTAAACAAATAGTTCTTCACAGTCATTGATTGTACATCTTTATATTTTTAAAGATTTTTGTCTTCTGAGACTGTACTGTGGAAACAGGGAGGTATTAGGTGTGTTCAGTTCTATTTTATAAATAAAAAAATCTCTCTCTCTCTTATTATTATTAAAAGAAAGGGTAAGTATGGTCATTCTATTCAATTATTTTCCAAAGCTGTTTCCTTTGTAACAATATTATATCTTGGTGCACTCAAAAATATCTTTATTTAATTTTTTAAAAATATTCCCTGTAAATATTAGAGGCTGATTTAAGGTAAGTCATCATAGACTATCTCAGATTATTGCCAAACACCATTTTATCAATTCCCTTATTAAAATTTTATTTTATTTAAATAAAATCATTACATAATTCAGCTGAAACTAATATAAAATAATATTGAATGTCAACTCTAAAAATAAAATAAAAATTTAATATATAAATGTAATTTATTAAAAATTTCTATGGAACCTTGAACAAAATAAGTACTCAAGCATATATATTGATTGCATGATTCATGGATAAAGAAGAATTAAAATACATGTTACTTGTCTCCATGAAGGGCAAAGAGAAGTTGTCAAATTTGATAAAGACCAATTAGGAAATGCGAGCTAAACTGTGAAAGGTATACTGTATAAGAATTTCTGTCATAATCCCGTTCTGTACAGAAGGAGATTTCTTTGCCATTCAAAGTCCCTTTCAAAGATATTTTGTAAGCTTAGCTGATTTATCTTTGTGGCATTTGCACTTGAATATTTAAATTTTCTTTCAGAAGTGGTCAAAATGATAATTAGAGGTTAAGTCGGGAACATCTGAGAGGTTCAAACACACTGCAATCTCTATTGGATATGAAAAGTCAAAGGCTTGGAAAAAGCAGATATGAAAGTTGGAACAATTGGAAGCCTATACCACCACAGGTCTATGGACAGACTGCCTGGGCTCAAATAACACTTTTACCACTTAGTAGCTGTTTGATTTTGGACAAGTTACTTACCCTCCTTATACCTCAGTTTCCTCACCTGTAAAATGGGGATAATAGTAGTAGCTACCTCATAAAGTGTCTATGATACATGAGTACACAGTGTAAAGTATATGTCTGGTGCAGAGTAAGTGTTCAATTAATGAAAATTACTATTATTATTGAAATGTGAAAGATTGTATCAGTAACTTTGCAATTAATCTTCAACTCTCTTTTCTGCACCAAATGAAACACATCTTAAATAGCAGTCTTTATAATGTTTTTCTTAAAAAATAATAAAAAATTCCTAAATTGTCCAAAGCATCCTGAAGTAAAGCCTATTCTCCTATTTGAGACCTTTTCTAAGGTCTGTAATACTTATTCCAGGTCTGTCGTATTTAATTTATTTATTGTCTCTCATTGTTGCACATAAGAATTTCCCCTAGTATGGACAGAATATATTTTTTATCACTTAAAGAAATGTGGCTGATGGGAAATTAGGCTGATAGATGAATGGGATAACTTTGTGTTATTTAGGGGAATGGCATAAGGGATTGGGATTAATTGGGATGTGGGTTCCAGTTTTTGCTTTTCCACTAGGTATAATTTTGGGGTAATTTACTTAATCTCTTTCACATTTGGTTTCCTCATCTTTGGAGATGAGAATTATAGTAATGCTTACCTCGCAATGAGCCTTGAAGATTAAATGACTGAGAATAATATTTATAAATTCTAAAGTCCTATACACACACACACACATACATATATATACAT
>NW_011907771.1:0-2879 GCF_000151845.1 Pteropus vampyrus
AGAGTTTCTAACTTCCTATGAGTTAACCTTAGATTACTATTAAATAATTTCTTATATTAAAATTTTTCTGTTCAAATCATTGTATGGTTCCATCTCTTGTCTGGCCCCTGACTGATATTCCAATAGCTGAGAAGAGAAGGTCCTTCTATATATGAGAAAACTGGTTCATAAAAGTGCAAGGAATAATAGAATTGTAATATTTTACATTGAAAACACTAGATCTAAGTGATGATCATCAATGGATGCTACAGCCATTCTGTGAAAGGCTGATGGGCAACCTAGTAATGAATGGATCAGGCAGATTTTACCAAAATCTAGAGGCAGATTTATGGTGAGCTGATACAGTGTAAGCTTCAGCACCCTTCGCTTGCAGAGTCCCCTTCTAAGTCCTAGAACCCAATTTTGTATTTGTAATTTTGATTTCTTTCTCTTAAAGAAAACTCCTCAGATTTGAAGGTTCATTCTCCACATACCTGGATCACTGCACGAACTCCCCGATCAACCTTAAGTTCACGAAAAGAGAAACAACCAAACTCGAGACACCTCCTGGTGTGGTAGAGTAGGAAATAGCATCATCCGTGAAACACTTTTGAAAAAAGTTGAATCTGGAACTGATCAAGTCTCCAGATAGAATCACTAATGTATACATACATAAAAGAACATGTTAAAGACACCAAATCCCAAATTTGGAAGATTTTATAGGACAAATTACCCATTTTTTTCTTTTAAACAAATAAATAGCAAGTAAAAAAAAAAGTTGAGGTAGGAAAGTTGAGGAAGCAACCCTGGAAAACAAGTCCAACCCTTTTAACTGTCCAGGGGAGGAGGGAGGGAAATTGAGTTAAAATGGCTGATATTAAACAACGGCAACAACTACAGAAACAAACAAAATAGATTTTAAAAGACTTTTGGAGAAATGTCACCCAAAGCAGTGTGTGTACCTTGTTTGCATCCTGATTTAGATCAAATAACCAGTTATAAGATCATCAAAATTTCTATGCCAACTGGATCTTAGATGGTATTAAGGAATCATTTTTAACATCTTTTAGATATGGTAAAGGTATTGTGGAGGTATTTTTTAAAAGGTCCTTATGTCTTAAAGATCTATATTTACGTGTTTTTGAATGAAGTGATATAAAGTCTGGGATTGTTTTAAAAAATAATCTAACAAAGAGATGAATAGCAGAGGTTATAGATAAAGAGCAATTGATATTATATTGATAAATGATGAAGCGGGGTGATGAGCGCATGGAGGTTCATTATAAATATATTCATGATATTCAGACATACTTTAGTGTATCTTTCAAAATGCCATCATAAGAAGTTTAATGAAATAAAATATATGCTCCCACGAGTGGCATATTATTTGCATATTAATAATAACCAAATTAATATTATATATTACAGTTCACAGAGCACTTTTCATACATAATGTAATGTAATCTTAACCTTAGGCCTACAAAAGAAGCTTTATTGTCTTCATTTTACAAGGAACAATTTAAGAGTGGTTAAGTCAAGGGCTCAGAGGCC
Organism: Pteropus vampyrus; assembly: GCF_000151845.1. Taxonomy (NCBI): domain Eukaryota; kingdom Metazoa; phylum Chordata; class Mammalia; order Chiroptera; family Pteropodidae; genus Pteropus; species Pteropus vampyrus. The sequence goes on from NW_011907771.1 coordinate 1,531, forward strand.
TAGAGCTAGGAGGAGGCAGAAATGGGGTTCAGAACCAGGTCTTTGATTTCTAAATTTCATCCTCCACCTGGCAAGGTAGAGGAAAAGCTGGATGACCCTGGTTAGGTCACTTCTCAGCCTTAGAAGAACAGGAACAATAACATTTAGCCTGCCTTCTTCTTAGTTGGTGGGAAATTCGATGATTTCTGGGAAAATGCTCTGTACTTGTAATACACCTTATAAATTTAGAAAGTTGTATATAGACTAGTTTTCTTGCAGAGGCCTCTATGAAAATGGAAGAAAGGAGAGAACTCTCGGGGCTGGTCTTAAGCAAAGTAAAGTATGCTCCTGGCAACCTCTGTGTCCCCTTTCTGCAGACCCCCTCACATTCCCGGTCCATCCCTTCATCAGTATTAACTGGTAACGGTTAAGACGATTTTCCTCGTGGCGCATCTGAGTGCTTGTCATTGTCCCCGGTGCACTGTGTTGTTATGTAGCTTGTGGGAACAGAGGCTCCACAACAGCTGTTTATAACTGAACATTTTATGGCTTGTTTTTAGGCTAATAAAATAAGTATGGGACTGCATGGTATTTTCTGCCATTGTCCAGAATTCTCTGTTAGATTATTGACACTAAGTCACTGCTACCCATGAATTTTCATCAAGCAACCCTGGAAAACAAGTGAAACCCTTTTAACTGTCCAGGGGAGGAGGGAGGGAAATAGAGTTAAAATGGCTGATATTAAACAACGGCAACAACTACAGAAACAAACAAACAAAAAACCTCTTTGGGGACTCAGTTTAGACATCTATCTAAACAGCCATGTCGAAATGGAAGACAGCATCCAAACAACCACTTCAAAACATCTTGCCCTAAAACACACATTCGATGATTGCAATGTAATTCTGCCAGTGCATTGTTTATATAGCAACGAGAGCACTTAAATATAACTATTTTAAAAAATATATTAGATAGGCTATTTTGTTTGTAATTATTTCTTTTATAGTAATAGTTTTAGCCATAAATAACCCGTCACCTCTCTGGGTCTCAATTTGCTTAGAAATAAGGTAAGAACAATTGTACTATTTATCTCATGGGTTAAAATTAAATGAGATGACATGTGTATAAAAGTACCTCGTGCCTTGCTCAGGGCCTGGCACAAAGCAGGTGTTAAATGTTAGCGTCTCTTTGAATATAATTACTTCTAAATTGTGCGTGTCGGCCTCTAATTGCCTTAGTTGCTCAGGGAAGGAGAATTTTGTGGATACCGTGGTACCACCGTGTGGTTGCTGGGCACCAATGATGCTGAAAACAGAGGGCCTGGACGTGTGTGACTAAATGGTGTAGAAGAATATCAATTTTAGAATCTC
>NW_011907772.1:0-1649 GCF_000151845.1 Pteropus vampyrus
CAGGCCAAAGGAGCTAATAGGATTGCTTTCCAGGATCCCTAGAGGTAGAATATGAAATGATATGTATGTGTAAGTTGCAGGGAAACATCATAATATGAAAGAATTTTCCAGAGAGATAAAGATAAACCACACTTGCTTCAGGGCTAATCAGTTTCTGTTATTGGACATATTCAGTCAAAGGCTGTGTAACCATTTCATAGTATTACCAAAAAACAATCAAATGTAAAACTTGTAATTTAATGAATTTGCCTTTTTAAGAAATTCTAGCTACTGTCAGTTGAGTACACCATGTAATTAGGGAAGGTAGCAAGAGAGCAACTGAGTGATTTTCCAAGTAAACAACTGAAAGCTGACAGCCTAGATTATGCTAGGTTTCTGCTAGATTTATTATTTTCCTTTGCTTTTACCTAAGTATATAAAAGACGACTTGGAAAATGTACTTCTTTGCTCTAGTTTCGAGTGTCTAAATGATATATTTTAAGTTAAACATATACTATAGCTGGGATCAACTTTAAAAAAATAAGATTCTCATATGTCCTCAAATTGAGGTTTAGAAAACATCCTACATTACCTATGGTTATTCTGACTCACTCCACCTAAAAAGAGGAAGTGTTTCAAAATGTGAATCTGTTTTGAACCATCAGCTTATTGTTTTTTAAAATACATATCAATGTTTGTAGGAAAATTTTGGTTCCCAGTTCTGGTATCACATAAGGCTTTGGGTCAGTCATTTAAAGTATATATACTTTAACTCAGCACAAGTATGACTAAATTACAGTCACAAAAGGATTGATAATTTGTAAATAGAAATGCATATCAATATAGAATTTTAAATCATCCCATCTATATCTGTATATTTGTACTTATTGAATAAGTGAGCACATGAAAACTTATTTGCCCTATAACCTTGAACATGTCACTGCACACTTCTGGCTTTCTGCCTGTTTATAAAAGGAAGGAATTAGAACAGAAATCTCTCAAGCTTTAAATGAGTAAGAACCTAAAATTTGGTAATACATTAACTCCCAGAGAGAATCCAGAAATACTTAACAAATAAATGTAATTAAAATAAGAAGTGTTTTTGTAATCTGTGGTTTGCAACTCATGTCCTCTGAGCAAGTGACAACGCTGAGCCCCCAATTTTATTTATCACCCACCTCTATGCAGACAAGTTGCAGGTCTTTCTCTACTGCCCTGACCTTTCATGTTCTCCGCAGTCACAGATTTCTGTCTGTTTATGGAACATCTTAGAAGTTCTGCCATCACCTAAATCTAAACATGGGGCGGGGGGCGGGCGGGTGCGGAGGGGAGGGAGGAAGGGAATTCATGGTCTCTTCTTAGCCTGGTTCTTCTGTTTTCTCTGCATTCTCATTGCCAGATCATTCCCATTCACTCACCTTTCCAGACTGGTCCCAAGTCCTGCTGACACCTACACAATGTTTGTTTAATTCCTGTATGTCTGCATTTCACATTCTCAACCAGGTTCATGCCCTATATACCCAGGCTGTTTTAAGGGGCTCCTGGTGAATCTGCCTGCCTGTATTCTTTCTTTATTTTCATAGACACTCTGAAGTGCCATAGAATCCTTTCATTCAAATGCCTTTTGAGCAACAAGACAACCTCCTTTCCTGATTCTAATAATTTAGCAG
>NW_011907773.1:0-701 GCF_000151845.1 Pteropus vampyrus
GCATGTATTATTTTTCTATTTTAAGAAATCAGAGCATACCTCCATTGTCATATATTTGGGATAAAGAAAAATCTAAAAAGAGAAAAACTCAACATCTTTAGATTAGTTCATACTCAAATCCAAGGGGGAGTGGATTTCATACAGTACGTGCAGTCTAGGATTAGTGAAAAGGCTAGCTTCACCGGTTGGGTCATTTTTTAGTGAACTGGGACAAGAAAATGACAGCACAAGAATAATTAAGGCAGAGTTGAGAACTGCACCCACGAGCGGCGGCGCTGGCCAGGCAGTCCAGGGACCGGGCGCCAAGAGGACAGGGAGGCTGGAGCGAGCCCAGGGTGTCCGGGACGAAGGGAACGGGCCACGGCAGGAAACGCACTGGGTGCTGGATGTGCGGGAAAGAGGTCAGAGAGACCCAAGGGGCGGAGGGCGGGCGGGGGACGGAGCATACATCCAGGGAAACGGTCGGGAGGGGCAGGTGCGGCCGGCGGCGGCAGCTTGGCCAGCAGAGGTGGGTCAGCCCGGGACCGGGGCCGAGACTGAACGAGGGCCGGGTCCCCGCTGCGTGCTGCGGGCAGGCGCGGGCTCCCAGTACCTTCCCAGGAGAGTTCTCCTCCCGGCTGCCTCTTCAGGAACTTGTACCAGAACGTGTCCACGCGGCCCGGCTCCGCCCCGTCCTGCGCCGCCTCCTCGGGCGCCAGCTC
>NW_011907774.1:0-1275 GCF_000151845.1 Pteropus vampyrus
TGATGTATTTTCATCCATTCTATTTTCAGTGCATATTTCAGTGCTCTCTTTAACAATCTTGAAATATTTTAGCAGTAACAACACATCTTATATATATAAAAATTCTCTGGTTATTACATTATTCCTGTTTTCTTCAAGTTATTCTTTTTTGTTGTATGAGATTAGTTGAAGTCTGTATTTGGGTACAACAAAAAATTAACATTTCAATTTTGTATGTTTCTAAAGGAAAATGAAAATGATGTTAAAGATAATAAATGTATAAATATCTATATCATTATTTTATTAGCAATAATATCAATGCCATATTCCCAGCAAAATAAATTTAAAACAATGAGTTTGCTTTTTTATTTTTAGGTTCCTACGTTAAAGTCAGGAAGAATGGGTTTAATTGGTGGGTTTGAGCACATGGTAAAAGAAGGAGGAATTCGTTCTTTTTGGCGAGGAAATGGTGTGAATGTTTTTAAAATTGCACCTGAGGCAGCCATCAGGATGTGGGCTTATGAACAGGTAAGGTGCTATTGTCTGTGGAATTTTATAACAAAAATCAGATTTTAAATTTAATTTAAAAAATTTAGGACTTCATGAGAGAAAACTGAAGTGCGATAGATGTCAATTTAAATATAAGTGACTTTGTTTATTCTCATTTATTTTTCTGATTTCATATTGGTTTTGTTTATAAGAGATGTTCCATGGATTATATTATCATCACTGATGTTTATTAGTAATTCTTTTTATTTCAATTTTACAGCATTTCGATATTGGTTTTCTTTTGAGTAATTAGAATGTTTTATTTAAAACTTGTTAATCTGATTTAGGATTTGAGTTTGGCTTAAATAATTCACTTTGAGATAAGCTATATTTCTTTTTGAAAAGTATAAGTCATTAGCATCACATAAGAGTCCAAGAGTGCTCTGTGTGTGTCTCAAGTTTTTCATTTTCACTGTAAATCTTGTAGTAATTATTTTTTAAAACATTTTTATAGCATATGGTATTCAATTGTTTGTTTTGTACAACCTTGGTTTATAAGGTCATAGACCTCAAAAATTTAAGAAAATGTAGAAGATTAATAATATCCTTTCTTAAGCAGTTGAAAAGCAAGTAGATGGATGAATAGAACACTAGACTTAGTTGTAAAGCACGTTAAAAACATACATCTCTTAAATGAGGATTTGCTTACTTATTCAACAGATATTTCTTTGATGAGCAAATATTTCTTGAGGTCCTAATGTATTCTGGACCTCATTCTAGGTGCCAGAGATATAGCAACAAACAAAT
>NW_011907775.1:0-2129 GCF_000151845.1 Pteropus vampyrus
GTGAAAAATAAATCTTTTGTGTTGTAAGCCACTGAAATTTCTGAGTCATTACTGAGGAAGGAAAGAAAGAAAGAAGGAAAGAAGGAAGGAAAGAAAGAAGGAAGGAAAGAAGGAAGGAAGGAAGGAAGGAAGGAAGGAAGGAAGGAAGGAAGGAAGGAAGGAAGGAAGGAAGGGAGAAACAAATATCAAAAGCTGACTCATAAATGTAGGTTCATGGAAATGGAATTTGACACAAGAAAGAGAATAATGCTGAAGTTTTATTCTGAAATGACAGCTGTGAAGTAAGTCTAGAGAAGAATCAAAGTCAAAATGGAGAAAATCAGAAGGCTTTTAGATGTTTTAAAGATGAAATTGTTAGACTAATGTGTCTATCTTACAAAGAAATACACTTTTGAGGGAGAATTCGATTCTGAGTTAGCAATAATTATATTAAAACAAAGTAAATGAAAAATAAAAACAAAGCATTTATTAACTCCAGGAAAAGTGAAAAGGAAAGACAATCATAGTATATAAGCATTTACATAGTCATAATTATATAAATATTGATTTTATTTAACCAACATTATGATATAACTATATTAGAAAAATGGCTAAAAATGTGTGTACATGTGTGAATGAGATAGGCTTGAGATTGAGGTTATTGAAAGATATTACCTCTTTCACAGATAATGTCTAATTGTTTTCAAATCAAGAAGTAGCCAAAAAATAAAAATAAATAAAATAAAAAAAGAAGTAGCAAGATAAGCATACAATGTAGAAATATTGGGACAAATATGTAAAGGAACAGCTAAAATAGTGGAAAATTGTTACCCCTGGGGGAGAAAGGTGAGAAAATTGGGGCTTAAGGAATCTGTTTTCTGTAATAGATCTCATAGAACTATTTGACTCCTAGACTATGTGTATTTCTTGCTTCGATAAAAAATAAAAAACTATACTTAAACATTGCAGCACAGTGGCAGCTTGAGGCTTAAAAACTCAATATTCAAAAAGAAAATTAATATTATAGGCTAATGCAGCATACATTTATGCACAAAAAGAAAAGAAAAGAAAGAAAAGTGAAAAAGAAGAGGGAGCTTGAAACATTTGTAAGCTATAAAGCACTAAGTGACTGGAAACAAGTTAGAAGACTGAGTAGTATGGAAGCAGAAAAATATAGTGAGTGAGAGCATGGGCTCTCGGTTCAGACAGCACGTGGTTTAAATTCTCTTGCTCTGCTATGTACCAGCTGTGTGACCTTGGGAATATTGCTAATCCTTGGTTTAGTATTTGTAAAATAGGGATGATAATGGTCCCTTTCTCATAGATACTATGAGAATGAAATGAAATAAGCCCTTGCAGAAGGAAAGAAAGAAATCACTGGCAAAGTTTCAACTAATATCAATCTCTTTCATACCCTTTTCTTCTCTATGGATTAATCAACATTAAATGGATGGCTAAAAGGCAATCAGTAGAAGGAAAAATCTGAAGCAAAAAGCTGAGATGATGCACAAACTGGAGAACAAACCTCTGAATAACCGAAAACTCGCATTGTGGTCACTTCAGTGGCAGGAATTGGTAAGCCAATTGCCTTAGAACCTATTGTTTCTTGACTTTCTCTGTCCCTTTCTTTCTCTTTCCTTCTCCTCCTTCATTCCAAACCATTGTCATCAACATCTTTCAATGCACACTGAGCATCTCATTCATTCAGCAAATGTTAATTGAATGACAAATGCACTGATTTTAGTCTCTGATTCCCATGTGCTCAGCTTATCTACCTACATAATTTAGACAATGGGTTAAGATCGTAGATATGAAAGCAGTTTTTTTTCTGCAATAAGAAGTTGTTATGATCAATGATAGGTAAGGATGCTTATTAATGCAAAAGCAATCACAAGGATATTTGACCAGCGTCCAGCTCTCACAGAAGATCATATTCCTCTGCAACCGGTGTAATTCTAATTCCAAAAGCCACTCTACCTCCTGAATCTGATCATTATAAAACATGATTTTTCAAATTAGATTATTATGTCATGCTAAATAAGCCTAGTTCTTTTTTGCATGCTAGGAAGCAGGTTTTTTAAGGACATGAGCAAGAAAGAGGAAACTTCCAACCTCTTAGAGTTTATTTCCAGGAGAAACCTAGAATTTCT
>NW_011907776.1:0-2498 GCF_000151845.1 Pteropus vampyrus
CTCCCTGGGCCTTTAGCTGGCTCTGTTTCTGGCTGGGCACTGCCACCTAGAGGCTCCTGGCCCACAGAGCAGCTGTCCCTTGCAGCTCCTAATATTGGGCTCCAGCCCCATGGCAGACAGGACCCTCTCATCACTGCTCACGAGTACCCTGGGAGGCTATTTGTTTCCTGGACGCCTCCGAAAACATCAGTGCTAGAAATATCTTTCGAGATTCCTTATTAAGATTCTCGTGTGGATCAAGGAAGCCTATGGGCAGTGTTTCTTAAATTGTGGTCCTTGAACCCGAGTCAGTGACAGCTGGCAGGAGACTTAATAATAAAGATCCAGGACCCATTTTCCCCCTTCCTCTGAATCAGATATTGCTTCGGGGAGCAGGGGTGCTAAATATCTAGAATTTTACCACACTTCCCAGGTGATTCTGATGCATGTTGACGTTTGAGAGCTATCAACCCAGACCAGTGATATTTTATACTTTAACCCATTTCCCATTTAGGAGAAAAAAGTGCAGCTCGCTGCCAATGTTAATTTAATTTTTACGTAACACATACTTTGAGACTGGAGCAAATCTGACTGGTTTTCAATGTGAAAATAAAATATAAAAACTGTTCTTGGAGTTATTTCTAAACAGAACTTGTCTCTAATCCTGATGTAACAAAAATGTATACATAAATCGGATTCATCAAATGAATCTTCAGCTAACAACTGTTTTTTTTTGAGAAGCTTTAGGTTCACGGCAAAATTGCAGGGAGGTACAGAGATTTCTCATATTCCTGCTCCCCCCGCCCCCGTGCCCACATGCACAGCCTCCCCTGTTATCAACATTCCTTATCATAGCTGTACATTTGTTGCAACTCATGAACCTATACTGACACATCATTGTTACTCGAAGTCTATAGTTTACATCAGGGTTTATTTTATGGGTCTGGATAAATGTATAATGACATGTATCCATCACTATGGTGTCATACAGAATATTTTCACTGTCCTGAAAATCCTCTGTTCTGCCTATTCATTCTCCCACCCCTGCCACAATCCCTGGAGACCATTGATGTTTTTACTGTCTTCGAATTTCTGCTTTTTTTCAAAATGCCACGTAGCTGGAGTCATACAGTATGTATGCAGCCTTTCGGACTGGCTTCTTTCACTTAGTAATATGCCTTTAAGATTCCTGCATGTCTTTTCATGGCTCGATAGCTCATTTTTTTTGTTTTAATGCCGAACAATACTCCATTGTCTAAATGTACCGCAGTTTATGACTAAAGCAGTTATAATCATCCATGTGCAGGTGTTTGCGAGGACATAGTGTTCAGGTAAATACCAAGAGTAAATACCAAGGGTAAATACCAAGGAGGGAGATTGCTGGATTGTATGGTAGGAGTATGTTTAGTTTGGTAAGAAACTGCCAGATTGTCTTCCAAAGAGGCTGTTCCATTTTACATTCCCACCAGCAACGAATGAGAGTTCTTGGTGCTCTGCATCCTCATCAGCATTTAATGTTGTCAGTGTTCCAGATTTTGGCCATTCTGACAGGTGTGTACTGGTATCTCACTGTTGTTTTAATTTGCATTTCTCTGATGACGTGATGTGGAGCATCTATTTCATATGCTTATTTATCATCTGTATATCTTCGGTGAGAAGTCTTTGGCCCATTTTTAGTCAGGTTGTTTGTTTCTTTATTGTCAATTTTTAAGAGTTCTTCGTATATTTCAGATAACAGTCCTTCACTGCGTGTGTCTTTCACAAATATTTTCTCACAGTCTGTGGGTTGTCTTCTAATTCTCTTGACATTGTCTTTCATAGAGCAGAAGTTTAATTTTAATGAAGTCCAGCTTGTCAGTGATTTCTTTCACGGATTGTGTCTTTGGTGTTGTACCTACAAAGTCATTACTATGCCCAAATTTAACTATCTAGGTTTCTCCTACATTCTAGGAGTTTTATAATTTTATATTTTACATTTAGGTCTGTGATCCATTTTGAGTTAATGTCTGTCAATAGGGTGACATGCTACAGCCATAGCCACAGGGAACCTTGGTTGGAAGGAGATCTACTGCTCACAAACCCTCTGGGGCATGAATAGGGCTGGCCCATTTGCCCACATTCCCTGGAGAAGGAAGAAATCCCATTTATTCTTAGTTTGCACACTATTCTCTGCCCCAGAGATAGCTGCTCTTTTAAAGTTTCTGTTTGATAAAATAAGCAGTGATGTGAGTGTAAGAGAGTAAAATTTTGTATAATTTTGCACCAGTTTTGTATAATTTCTCTCTTCTGAGCAACATAGAGAAGTTAATAACGAAGACCTTACTGATGCAAGGTGCATGAGAAAAAAAAAGTCACAAAATAAGATTTTGTAAATCCTAGCTCATCACTTACGAATGCTGTGACTTTTGTTGAATGACCGTCTTCTAAGTTTTCTCATCTATAAAAGAAGATTGGCAATAGTATCTTACCTGGGCAAAGCCTGCTCATTATTCCTCCCCAAATACTTTCTCTCCTGATTT
>NW_011907777.1:0-1291 GCF_000151845.1 Pteropus vampyrus
GCGTGGCAGTATGGTGGGGCTGACCGATGGCTTCTTTACCAATTTTCTGTTCTGCCTCCTCTTCTGTGTAATAATTACAGGCTCGGAGCTCTCCAGGGCTGGAGGTCAGAGAGAAAGGCGAGGCTAGAACCCAGGAAAGTTTTGCTTGCTCCAAGCTTTGTCCTGAAGTGGATGCTCTCTGGGCGGCAGGTGTATAAATGTCCACTCTTACTTTCAAGGAGATTTTGTGAGTTCATGAGAGAGATGCACCCGCTGAGCGCTCACTTCAACCCCTCCCTCTCAGTCTGGCTACTCTTCACCTCGCTGAGGTCCCCAGGACCCCAGCGCTCCAAGGCCACGTTGGGTCTCCTCTGCCTTCTCCACGTGGTCCTCCTGGTGGATCTCTTCTAAGACAACCCCACCTGTTTGTTGCCTCTGTGTTTTGAACTGACCGGAGGGAAAACTCACTCAGTGTTGCCCATTCCAGGGCCCCCACTGCTCTGGGCTGTGCCACGGGCCAAGGCCCCTAGTCGACCCGAGGCCTCCACCTTTAGATCATTAAGGAATCAGTCAGGCACCAGTCACTGTGTCCTCCGTACTTGTGGGGACTCACATCTAGCCTTCTGACTGAGTCTCTGGAATACTGCTTCCTGCTGCAGCGTAAGGGGGAGCATCCCTGTTTCTGCTTTATGGGGAGCCGAAGACCAACTCTCTGCCAAAGAACCTTCCTTCTTAAATCTCTTGAACCACAATACTTATTTAGGCTGGAGGTGCATGACCAACTGATGCAGACAAATGGTTTTGAACTACTACTCTTTTTTCTAGTCTCTGAGCAGATGGTCCAGAGCCTTGCTTTAGAATGTTTTCTAAATATTTTTCCACCCTGGGCTTTTGAGGCTTCTGCTAAAGTTGAGTCAATAGAAAGAGTCACAAGTGCCATTCTGTTGCAATTCATATCAAAACCATGAACACGGAAGTAAAAGTTGTCACTTCTTATTTGTTCATTCAACAAATAATATTTGAACCACGTTCGCAAGGCGGTGAGGTGCACGGGGCAGATAGAAAGAGACCAGACTCTGCTCTCAGGCAGTCTCTCGTGGAGCTGACCGCCCACTGGGAGTGCAAGACTTTCATAAAATGCTCAAAGCCGTGTAAACTTATGCACAAAAGCAAGTTGTGTGGTGTTAGGACGAGGAGAGAGGACTTCCCCTTTCGAGGGGCAGGGCAGAGTCGAAAGTCAGGGTGCTGAGTTAGGAAGAGGAAGGCACTGCTACCTAGGTGAAGATAGAGAGAGTGGGGTGTGGGCAGAGGG
>NW_011907778.1:0-1506 GCF_000151845.1 Pteropus vampyrus
GAATGGGGTGAAGGGTTAAGAAGTACAAATTAGTAGTTGATAGATGGTCATGGGGATGGGGAGCAAGGCATAGGGAATGCAGTTGGCATTAATGTAATGGCCAGGTGGAGGGCCAGAGGAGAGAAGGAGCAATTAGGGGAATCATTTTATAAACTATATAAATGTCTAATCAATGTACTGTATACTTGAAACTAATTACAAAATAATATTTTTTTAAAAAAAAGAACACAATGGATCAGTTTAATAGCAGGTTTAAAATTGTAGAAGAGAGATTTAGTCAAATGGAAGATAGTTAATAAGAAAATATCCACATGGAAGGACAGATCTCCAAAAGAAAAAAATATATATAAAATACAGCATAAGGACAGCCTGAAAATGTCTCATATTTGTAACTGGAGTCCTAGAAAGAGAAGAGTGAGATAATCAGGCATGAGATGAATTTGTACCATGCCATCCTAGTCAAACTAGAAATACTCTTGCTCGAATGTTCTTCCCTGCATAGCATGGATTAGTGTGGGCTACGAGAGACATTTTGGGCAAGATTCAGAGGACAGAAGTAAATTATCAGTCCCATTCCTTTTACATGCAGAAGGTCACAGCAGAGCACAAAGCGCTGTTGCTGTCGCAGCTCTCATACCTCGTCATTCACTTGCTGACTCACTTTGCAGGGCTGGGGCCTCAGCCAGCTCCTGTAGATTTCTTTCTTCAGTCTATTCGACTCCTGAGTCAGGCACATTTTTAGCTCCATGTCAAAGGATTCCAGATTTTTCTGCAGGACATCCCATCATCAAAGTTGGTCTCTTGGAGATTGAGAGAATTACGTGGGTTCTAGTCCATTCTTGTGGGTTTCCCATCTTTTCTTCCTGTCTATTGATCCTATTGGCTTCAGGCTACAGTGCCAGAAATGTAAGAAATATCTTCCTCTAGACTATTGAACCAGTCTGGGCAGTTTACTAAGATCTGATCCCTATAATAACGGTGTGTGTGCATGTGTGTGTTTATATGTTTGTGTCTGTACATATATCTCCTAGTGGTTGTTTCTCTGATTGAGGAAACACATCAAAACAAAGATTCAAAGAGCATGAGAGATTCAGTCCCCAAGCCTAATTGTAAAGAAGCACACATCATAAAAAAAAAAAAAAAAAAAAAACTGCTGGAAACCGAAAACAAATAATAAATCTTAAAAAGCAGCAGAACACCAAATGCAGAGAATAGTGTGAAGCAACAGGAACTCTCATGCATTACAGGTGGAAATACAAAATGGTACAGCCAATTTGGAGGACAGTTAACAGTTTCTTACAGAACTAAACATACGCTTACCATATGACCCCACAATCATGCTCCTTACCATTTACATAAATGAAGCGAAAATTTATACCTACACAAAAAACACATCGATGTTTATGGCAACTTTATTCTTAATTGCCAATACTTAGAAGCAACCAAGATATCCTTCAGTAGGTAAATGGACAAATAAACTGTGGTACATCCAGGCAATGGAATATC
>NW_011907779.1:0-1827 GCF_000151845.1 Pteropus vampyrus
TTTTACGGGAAGATAATTCCTTTTCCACCACAGGCCTCAAAGCCCTCCAAATGTCCACTTGCAGATTCTGGAAAAAGAGTGTTTCAAAGCTTCTCTCTCGAAAGGAAAGTTCAACTCTGTGAGTTGAATGCAAGCATCACAAAGAAGTTTCTGAGAATGCTTCTGTTTAGCTTTCCTGTGAAGATTCTCCCGTTTCCAACGAAATCTTCAAAATAGGTCCAAATATCCACTTGCAGATTCCACAGAAAGAGTGATTGGAAACTGCTGTTTGAAAAGGAACCTTCAACTCTGTGAGTTGAATGCAATCATCACAAAGAAGTTTCTGACAATGCTTCTCTCCAGTTTTTATGTGACCATAATTCGTTTTCCACCACAGGCCTGAAAGCGCTCCAAATGTCCACTTGCAGACACTACGAAAAGCATGTTTCAGAACTACTCTATGAAAAGCAATGTGAAACTCTGGGAGTTGAACACAAACATCACAGAGAAGTTTCTGAGAATGCTTCTGTTTAGTTTTTATGTGAAGATATTCCCGTTTCCAAAGACATCTTCGGAGAGGTCCACATATCCACTTGCAGATTCCACAAAAAGAGAGTTTCAACACTGCTCTATCCATAGGAGGGTTCAACTCTGTGAGTTGAATGCAATCATCACAGAGAAGTTTCTGAGAAGGCTTCTGTCTAGATTTTATGCGAAGATATACCCGTTTCGAACGAAGGCCACAGAGTGGTCCAAATAGCCACTTGCAGATCCTACAAAAAGAGTGTTTCAAACCTGAACTATCAAAGGAAGGTTCAACTCTGGGATTTGAATGCAAACATCACCAAGAAGTTTCTGAGAATGCTTCCGTTTAGTTAGGTGCAGTTATCCCGTTTCCAACGAAATCCTCAGAGAGGTCCAAATATCCACTTGTAGATTCTACAAAAAGTGTGTCTCAAACCTGCTCCATCCAAAGGAATGTTCAGCTCTGTGAGTTAAACTCAATCATCACAAAGTATTTTCTGAGAATGCTTCTGTCTAGTTTTTCTATGAAGCTATTCCCTTTACTACCATAGGCCTCAAAGCGCTCCAAATCTCCACTTGCACATTCCACAACAAGAGTGTTTCCAAACTGCTCTATCAATAGGAATGTTCAACTCTGTGAGGTGAATGCAATCATCACAAAGCAGTTTCTGAGAATGCTTCTATCTAGTATTTAGGTGAAGATATTTCCTTTTCCACCACAAACCACAAAGCCCTCCAAACGTCCACTTGCAGATTCTAGAAAAAGAGTGTTTCATAGCTGCTCTTTCCAAAGGAAAGTTCAACTCTGGGAGTTGAATACAAACATCACCAAAAAGTTCCTGAGAATGCATCTGTATAGTTTTTATGTGAAGATGATTCCGTTTCCAACGAAATCTTCAAAGAGGTCTACATGTCCCCTTGCAGATGCCACAGAAAGAGAGTTTCAAAACTGCGCTCTCAAAAGGAGTGTTCAACTCCGTGAGTTGAATGCAGTCATCACAGAGAAGCTTCTGAGAATGCTTCTGTCTAGATGTCATGTGAAGATATACCCGTTTCGAACGAAGGACACAGAGTGGTCCAAATATCCACTTGTAGATCCTGCAAAAAGAGTGTTTCAAACGTGAACTTTGAAAGGAAAGTTCAACTCTGGGATTTGAATGCAAACATCACAAAGAAGATTCTGAGACTGCTTCTGTTTAGTCAGCTGAAATTATCCCGTTTCCAACGAATTCCTCAGAGAGGTCCAAATATGCACTTGCAGATTCTGCAGAAAGTGTGTTTCTAAACTGCTACATCGCAAGGAATGTTCAGCTCTGTGAGTTC
>NW_011907780.1:0-2319 GCF_000151845.1 Pteropus vampyrus
AAGTATGGAATTAAAGTAAATAAAATTGAAATATGAAAATTCTCAGAGAGTGTATCACTTGTAAATTTTTAATAGAAGAATTCATAGAGTATACATTTTTTAATCTAAGAGAGAATTAGGTCATAGTGAGAAAATATTAGCAATAAAATTAGTAAAGCTATGTTTACATGCACATATAAATACATATAAATGGGAAAAATTAATCTGGAAATAATTTCCTAGACAAAAATCAATTGAGTAAGTAAAGACTAATGGTAAGAAGTGACATAGATTCTCTCTTTGACCAAATTTGAAAGAAAAGCTAAGAAAATTGAAAGAACGATTAGTTGTGTTTTTTTTCTCAGATGTAGAATGTAATGCTGATTAATTCTACCCATAGTTAAACATAAGTGAAGGCTAAAAGACTTCTGATTCCTGATGACTATATATAGAAAAAAAAACTCTCCTACTAAGATACAAATAGCCTTGAATTGCCACAAACATATTTTTAAAAGAATATCTGGGCTCAGAGGGAAAAAAAATGGAAGTCACCAAAAAGAAAAAAATAAACAAATAAGCAAAAAAATGAAATTAAAGCCATACTGGTTTAATCAATGAAAACAATTGTTTTACCTTGGGTCAAATGTAAAAAAGAGGCTAAGATCTAGAAATAAAGTCTTGAGTCCACACCAAGGTGTGGGCATATTAGGGTGAGACTTTCAAAGGGAGTAAAATTGTTCCAGATAAATAGTATCCATGCCTCCTGGCAAAAAAAGCAAATGTAAATCTCATCTAAACACAAACTGAATATATCTCCAAGTCAACTCTCCCTAAATATATTAACAGGCAACTGATATACCTCAAACAGAAGCAGTAGCCCTCTGAACCGGATAGCCCACTATTTGCCACAGACCACAATGACGAAACTTGAGGAACAATATTATTCTTGGAAATTTATATACTTTGAATGACCCCATCCCCTATAAGAACATAACGTAGTAGAATAATACCTAGACTAGAAAAAAGGAGACTCAAGTTTTAATGTCATTCTATACACTGACATTTGAAGACAACTGTTTTTTTTGAGACTTTTCTTTTTAGCAAAGAAAAAAAAACTGAACAAAGAAAACATTAGAAACCTTAGGAAACCAAATAGATTAAAAGGAAAAAAATCTCCTGTAATACAAACACTCTCAGAAAATCACTTTGATGTTAAAAATTTCACAACCATGCCCATATACATTAACACATGCATATGTTTTTGCTTAATAGTGATGGAAAAAGATTACAGAGCAAAGGAAACATGTTACAAACTCAGACAATACTGTAGCTTATATAATAAAATAAATTAGAACAGTTAGCAGTTATTGCTGAAATCTATGTTGTCACATTAAACACTGAGGAAAAGAACAAAAAGATTAAAGTGATAAGATTGAGATAATACATGCAAAGAGACTGATGATCCAACAGAAATTTCCTAAATTGGAGACTACATCAATTCAAACCTAAAAAAATGTATTCAGAGAATTGACACAGTAAAATTTCCCTGAAATAAAAATTACACGAGTAGATTAAAATATGCCAACTATTCCAAAATGAATTAAAAGATAAAAATCAACATTGAGTTATGTACTGCATGTTATAAAGGTCAAATATTTCTAAAGCATATGTCTAGGTAGAAAGAGAAAGTCACCTGCAAAGGGAAAATTAGACTGGACTCAAAACTTATTCATTAAACCAGAAACAGTACAGCAAAATTTTGAGAGGACTGAGGAAATTTTGTTACCAAGAAAATTATATTCAGCTTAATTTTCATTCAAGTATAAAAACAAAAGGAAGATATTCACAAATATGAGGAAATACAAAGTAGACAACATTCAAGAGCTTTTATTGAAAAACATATTGAAATTTAACTAACCAAGAGAGAGTCAAAATATACAATGCAGAAATGAAGAAGCAATTTAGGACTGGTGGTATATATTGAAATCATACAAACATAGAATTAAGATTTTGAAACAATTGTGGATGTTGACAAAAGAAGTGTCCAAAATGTAAAGAATTTTTATGAGTTTATTTGAGCCAAACTGACAATAGTGCTAGGAAGCAAGATCTCAAATGCTCCAGAGAATGAGTTTTGCAGTTTCTTTTACACATTTGGAATTAAGGATGATGGAATGTAAGGAAGATTACATGGAGATGGGTTAAAGCAAGACAGGGGAATCTCTGTGATTGGATTACAGGAGAGTTAACAAGAGATTATGTGTTCTCTTGAGGGTGGTTATGCTTCTGAGGGATCTGAAAAAGAGACATTTCAAAGTTGTGTTAACCCAGATACACAAA
>NW_011907781.1:0-1482 GCF_000151845.1 Pteropus vampyrus
GGATTTATCTTTTTTCAGTAAGTCAATGCCTCTGTTGGGAATCTAAAAGACAAAATTTTGCATTAGTTAAATAAATGTATTAAAATATTTACAGAATATGTAACTGCCCAATTAATAATTGATAATCATCTTTTATATAATCAACTAATGAGCTTATTAATCCCTATAACCATACCTAAGATTTTAAGCTGCCTATAGGCAGCAGTTCATCACAACATTTTGATGGAAGAGTGGATAATTAATATTTTGGTAGAACACTGTTCAAATAAAATCTAAAATATAGTAGATAAAAGCAATAAAGATGCTTTTACAGAACACCAGATAAAAAACTTCTTCTGAGGAAAACCAGAAAAAGAAAAAAGGTTGCTGTCTTTCAGTAACTAAACCTTTCAATAAGAATGTGGTGACTTGAATTATGTGGAAATAAGCTTTACAATGACTGCAAATGAAGTACTACATACCCTTAGTACCAATTTTTTATATTTTTCAGACAGGTCAACTTTCACACATCTCCCCTGGAACCAAAGGGCCTTTTTCAAACAGTGGTCAACCATTGCCATTGCATCTTCTCTGGTCTCCATCTCTATAAATGCCTTAGGGGAAAAAAAAAAAAGTTAGAAAGGACATTATTTTTCTGAGAACTGTATAGAATTCTTGTGCTTATTATTTTTTCTAAAAAGTTATTAAGAGTTAAAAATTCATTGAATAAAATAAGGAGTACCTGTCAGATTTACAAAGTAGTACCAATTAAACTACCTATATGTAAGGCTTTCTGCCAAAAAAAAAAAAAAAAAAAACCTTAGAAGATATTACTCAAAATACCCTAAAAACAAAAAATTAATAATTTAAAAAAATCTGGAACAGACAAAATCTCAGAATGCTGTTAAAGCAAATTGCATTAAAAAAAAAAATCACGTATAATGTGGAAAGCAATACAATAATCCCAGTTGAAGCAAGAATAAATAACAACTATATACATACACATAGGAAGATCTTGGAAGCAAACCCTGGAAACAAAACTGTCACTATCCTGAGCAAGAGACGACACTTTTATTTCCCACTTTAAACTTTTCAGTATTTATTCAATGCTTTACTTGGATCATCTATGACAACATAAAATTATTGCTTGGCTAAGAAATTTATCTATGAGAAGATAAAAAAAAAAACACACTCCTGCTTTCTTTACTAAAAATTATGCACAAAAAAGTCTTAAAGCACTTAATCCTTTTTACAACCTCTACATGTATATTACCTGACTTTTCATCCTCATCAGTATATAATTCTTTATTTTCCCATAAGGCTCAGCAAGCTTAAGGACAGCACTGTCAGAATATCCAGAATGAGGTAAATTGCTGAGATGTATCACTCGTCCAAGCTCTTGCTTTTGATCAAACTTCTGATCTGGCTTCCCTTCAGGTTTCTTTAATAACACGGGAAAAAAAGGCGCAAGTCAAATGTTGGTAGGTATGCTATAATTATTAG
>NW_011907782.1:0-1826 GCF_000151845.1 Pteropus vampyrus
TTTGTTATGAATTCATTTACACTTTTTTTTTTTTTTTTTTTTTTAGAATAACAACATCTAGTTGTTTACTGTGGGTACATTCAGTTCCTGAGCATGGCCCCCGTCCTCTGTGCCTCTCAATCAAGGCTCAACCTGGTGGGCTTGGCTTGCTAGGAGCTCTCTAAGGGGCTGCCCCCGGGTCCCCGAAGACAGAGCAATTACCCAGAAAAGCTTTAGTGTGGCCTGGGGGTGGGGGCTGCCTCCTGCAGGAGGAGCTTGGGGCTGGAAAGCAGCATGAGGATGGTGAACACGGAGCTCACCTAGCGTGCTCGTCGGCTGGCAAGGCTCCAAGGCCCAGGTGCAGCTTTCTCTCAGCCCCAGACCCTGGGGCTTTCGTTCTCTTAACACATGTATCGAGTGCCCACGGCTGCGAGCATTGCGCCGGGACTGAGGAAACAGGCGAGGCAGACCAGCTTTCTGTTCTCGTGGTGCTTGCATTCCAGCGGCGGGAACGGTTTTCTTAAAGCAAGACACAGAAGGCCAATCCGCTTGCCTCGCTGGACACACTGTATGTGATGGCTGGAACCCTGGCCACCACACTGAGGATAGCCAGCTCAGAGTGAGAGACGTCAGGGCCCTGGATAACACCAACGAAGCTCAAACTTCACCTGACCTCAGATTGTCTTGTTCTGTGAATGTTCTTGTTCCCTTACGTGGTGAAGCCATTTGGAATGGGTCTGCTGTTATTTGCAACTCGACTCATCCCAATGGATATGATTTTAGATGGCGGTAAACTGCCATGCAGGTGGGTCCCTTCCAGGTATCTATTTATTCGGAAGGTGGGTGCCATTTTGATTTTCATTACACACCAGGTTTGGGGACAATTATACAACATTACATAGCATGGGTTAAGGAATAGGCTTTATTGAGCAAAGAGAAAATTGACAAGGTGGGGTCAACAAACAAAATATGTGAAGGTAAAGGGGTCAGATGCTAGTGGTAGGACTTCAGCTGAACTGGGAATGTAGCCTCATATTGTTCTCCCTGTATCCAACACTTTTCCCGAACCATCATTTCTTGTGCTCTCATGGACCCTGCAAATCTTGCTTCCTTCTTTGCTATGGCCACCGGGCAGCTCCGAGTTGGATATATGGTACTTCTCACTTGCTCTCAGGACCTTATGTTATGCATGTTTGTGTTCCCCCTTGGCCTAACATTATCTTATTTTCCCTTTGCTCCAAGTCCCTCATTCATCGTTTTTACTTGTTGGGTCTCTGTATATTTCTGTAAATTCCATCCGTTTGTCTTTAGAGTCAAACAACCCATCTTCATTCTACTTCAGTTAACCCATCCATCCCCTGAAGCTTCACTTAGAACTTCCCTGAGGATGGTGGCCGCTAAGTAACTCTTGAGCGTCTCTCCAGGCATCTGGCAGACTGAGGAAGAACCCAAGAAGTCCCCTTCCTCTGCAACTTCAAGGAGATATTTATTGGCCACCATTTGGCTACATTTTAGCTGTCAATCCCAACATTTGTCAACCTTACTCTCCCTTCCTAGGTCTGGGGGAGCATGCTGTTTCCACTCTAGTGTCCCAAATGCCAGGCCTACACAAGGGAGTGGAAAATCCTTTGAAATTCCCAATAAATAAATAAAAATAACTTTGAGGGCTGGTCACCATGGAGACCAAAGGCTTGGTTAGTCGTCATGGAGACTCTTGTTAAGCTCTCTGCCTGAAATGATGGGCATCGCTGAGAGAGAAAGGCCAGGAGATGGGGAGATAGGACCAGAGGGTGAGAGCTGGGCACCAGCAGATTTCTAGAGGAAGGTCAAGTGCAGGGACAGAGTAC
>NW_011907783.1:0-1661 GCF_000151845.1 Pteropus vampyrus
CCTCACCTGTTCACCTAGCAAACACCTGAGCGGCCACATGGGCCAGAGACTGTGCGTGGCACTAGGAACCTGGGACTGTGTGAACAAACGGTAGGGAAGGAGAGCATTTTAGGTGACAGCACATGGACGCCAGGAGAGCTGGTGAAGAGGGGCCCCGTGCCAGGGCCTGGGGACCGTCTGCATGCCAGGGCCTGGGGCCCAGCGAGCGGCAGTGGTCGGGGAGGCTCCAGAGGAAGGTAGGGGTCACATGAGGGACCCTGTGTGGCATGCGAACCAAGGGGACTGCTTCTCATGACAGGAAGTGCTACGAGCAAGGAGACCACGTAAGAAGGCCTGGCTGGTGGGCAGGATGGCACAGAGGCCAAGACACCAGCAGTGGCTCAGCCGCCGAGGAAGCCACCAGACTGTCCCACTGACGCTGTCCTGCTTATGTTCCCCTCTATTTAAAAAGCGCCGTTGGGTGGTTGCCCCAGCGCCTGTGGGATCAAGGTGACACTTCCAGAAACGGTGTACCTGGCCTACCTCTTCCGCCCCCACCCCGTCATTCTCCCACAGGCTCCCCGAAGCCCACCAGGCCACGTTCATTCCCTCTCCATGCCAGGAGTGGGGTTCCCTCACGCCCGCCCCTGCCCCTCTGCAGTCCACTCAAATGTCACCTCCTTCGTGCAGTCCCTGTCCCTCCCCAGTGCCCTGAATCCCATCCCATTAAGATCACTCCTCCTGTAAAGGGGTCAAACCCATGGCGATGGGAGACCAGGCTTTGGGTGGTGAGCACACAATGTGACATACAGGTGACGTACGTGGAACTGTACGCTTGAAACTTATGAACCAGTGTCACCCCAATAAATTCAAAAAGCGGAATTCAAAAATAAAACATACGAAGAGTAAACAAAAAAGTGTGTCCGCCAACTCTGAAGCCCCCATCCCATCACTTGCCCCCTTTCAACTATAATCTTGTTCCTCCTGCAGATAACGAGTCCTGACTTTACGATAATCACTTCTCTGCTCTACTTTGTATTTTCACCATCCAAAATTATAGTTTAGTTTAATCTTTCGAAATTAAAAAACAAAAACAAAAAACTCTTCTCTCCCCAGGGTCTCCCACCCTCACGTGAACTGCTAGCGGGGCCCTTCAGCTTTCCGTGGGGACTGGTTCGGATGTCTGAAGGGACACTGTTCACCCCGACATCTATTGGGTCCCCCCGTTCTGCAGGGGACTGATACGTGTTTGCTAAACTGTCTTTAAAACACTCGACTTTCTCACAGGTCTTTTGCTTTACGTTACGTCTCCCCTTCCCTTATTCGTGTATCTTGTCCTGTTTTAGCTGTCGTATTCTTAGGGTTTTTGTAGAAGTCGTAACTGTTTAGAAATTACCTAGGATAAAGTTTATCTTTGAACTATTTTCTGAATAAAGACGTCTCGTGAATAAATTCTAGGGAAATTATAGGAAGTAGATTTTTAGATTTAGGAAAGCTAAGTTTCTTATTCTATGTAATTTTAAAGTAACTTTTTAGTGTGGTCATTATTATAACATTCTACATTTCTGTACACACTTCAGTCTGTTTCTGGATTTCTTTCTTCGTTCTGTTCGTCTGTCTGTTCACGCACTAATACCACACCATTTTAATTTTTGAGGCCTTAGAATGCATTTTACTATCTG
>NW_011907784.1:0-1619 GCF_000151845.1 Pteropus vampyrus
TATCATGAAATTACTAGTTTTCATTGTGCCCTCAATAATTAAGTAAAAACAATGAAATGTAAAAATTAATTCTATTTGGTCACATGAGATCATATCGTCTGTGCATATCCTTGCCACAGGACACTACAATTTTTATTAAACTAAAGAGTGAAACATTACTTAATGTGACAATAATATGAATTACATGATACTCAAAGTTTATTGTCATCTTGTTAAGGATGAAAGGATGCCTTGATATGGATCTTTTGACTGTGTTTCTTCCTCACAGGGCCACCTTTACCTGCGTTTAACTGTACAAAGCCCTGCACATGAAAGGGCCATGCTTGGTTTAATACTCTTCTGTCACAGTCTTGGAATTCTTAATAATTATGAATAAGGGCCTATATTTTCATTTTACGTAGGCCCTGCAAATTATGTAGCCATCTTCCTCCACACCTATTTTTTACTCTTGTAATTACCAAGTTATTCTCCTGATGTCTCTAACATTCTTTGCTTATGCTCAAGGTTTGATGGCAGAATTTTACCCTTAATTCTCCCAGGACCAGGTCAACACTTACTTCTTCTTGCTCTGTACTTCTAACTACTCTCAGTGTCCTCAACACCTCATAAACCTCAGGAAACCTGACAACACATTTCTGTATTATGGCTCTAACATGTGATGCATTCTGGATTTGCTCACACTTGCTCTCATCACCCACCTTACCAACTGATAAGAATCAAGCCATCAATTAAAAACTGGAAATTATTTTTTCAATTCGATACACCTCATTTCTCAAAAAATGCAGAAAACAAAGTGACAGATACGTATTTGTTACATCTCCATCTCTTTTTTCCGTGAATGCTCTTTTATAACATTACACATCACATTTAATCTTTATTTTACAGTTAGTATTCTTATTTCTTTGACTACACATTAAGAAACCATCTATGCCTGAAAATGACTATTTCACTCTCTTATACTGGTTCTATTAGCTGCAGTTTCAGAAGATGACATGTTCTTGTTATTTCCTCAAATTCTAGTCAGATACTCCATTCCCAATTTTACTACGCAGATGGCACACATATGCAAAGTCATTCTAATGGTTTTGCCTATGAAAAGAAGCATATTTTCTCTTGTTAAAAAAGTAATTTCTTAAAAGTCAACCAACTCATCAGATTTAGGTGATTGAAGTATCTTCAGACTAACAAAATGACTTAATCAACACACACGCGTGCGCGCGCGCACACACACACACACACACACACACTTCCCAATTGGGAAATTAATGGAGCCTACATTCAAGATGTTTAATATTTTCAGCCATGCTGGCAAATTAAGCTATCAAGAAAAGAGTTGCAAACAAGAAATTTATGCCACAGCCATTTTATTAATATAAAGGAACACTTCAATATGCAAATAGTCCCAAATTCAGAAACAGTTTGTAAATATTTTCTCAAGGAAATCCCATAGAAATATGTGTAAGAAAAAAGAGCTAATGGCAAAACATACAGAGGTTCTGTGAATAATACCTGGGCTGCAAATGTGTTCCCATATCATTGACATAGCATTCAATATAAAATTTATTATTTACAAAATGTTTGGCATTTATTTTTTCTTGGACTATATACACTTTTTTTTT
>NW_011907785.1:0-2377 GCF_000151845.1 Pteropus vampyrus
CTCCTCGTAATACTATTTATCTATTTTTATATAATAAATTGCTACAAATATAATGGCTTAAAGCAACATTTATTTATATTGAACAGTTTCTGAGAGTCAAGAATCTGGGCATGGCTTTACTGGATTAGGACTCTGCTTCATGGTCTCTCCATGAGGCTGCAATTAGGATGTCAACCAGGGCTGGGGTCTCAATCAAAGGATTGACTACAAAAGAATCTGCTTCCAGGTGGAGAAACTGATGGAATTCAGTTTCTTAAGGACTGTTTGGATTGAAGGTCTCAGTTCCTGTCTCGTTGTTGGCTATACCTTGCTGGGTGAAGATCTCTCCAAAATGGCATCTTGCTTCATTAACTTGTATAAGCCAAGAATGCACCATAACGAATCTTCTAGTGAGAGGGAAGTCATAATCTTATCTAACTTAATCATGGAAACAATATTCTGTCACATTTGATGTATTTTGTTGGTTAGAAACAAGTCATAGGTGCTGTCTACACTCAAATGAGAGGATCATATAAGGATGTGAATACCAGAAGGCAAATAACTTTGAGAGATGGTGCCTACCACGTGTCCCATAAGTACTAAGAATCAACCATAAAGGCATTTTAATTAGTTTAGCAAGTATATCTAACATAAGGCACCATGTTAGATGGTTGAGGATTTTAAAAAAAGACAAATTTTCCATCATTGTCCTTATAAAATTTGTAGTCTAGCATATGAATGAATAGACTTTTGAAACAATATACAAATAATAGTTCAGTCCATATTGTCCTCTATTTAAAACTTTTTTATTGCTTCATGTTGCTTTGAGACTAAAACACAATTTCATTATCATAGCTCAGCAGGGCCTGTGTTATCTAGTTCTTTTCTACTTTGACAATTTTATCATTTCCCACACTTTTTCACTATACTCTACCAATCTTAATATCTAACAAATCCTACGACATGTGTATATTTGAAAATATAAAAAAAAAGTTAAAAAAAAATGATGTCATTAAACTCCCACCATTACAACCTCAATCGTCCAAAGAATGTCTAGCTTTAAACAATATAATTTCATATTGTGACCGCTAAGATAAACTAGTTCTCAAAATATACCCTTTGATAATGAACTGCATTATAGGACTGTGAGCTGTATGCTGGTTGATTGTCAAAAGCAGCCTTTCAAAGATGAATGTTTTTGGTTTAAAGAAGTAACACAACTGGACCTTAGAGTCCTTAGAACACTGGAGGAGTTGGAAGAACTCTTATAGGTTATGTATATCAACCTCATCTATTTATTGTTTAGTGTTTTTTTCTTCATCACATCATGTCTTCTTACAAGACAACAACAGAAAGAATTATGTATTTCTAAGAGAAGCTTCTTAGTAATTGTTTTTCATTCATCTTATGGCCACTTAATTGTGTAACTAATCAGAACCCGTTTTTTTTTTTTTTTCCTTTGTCAAAAGACACATTTGAAGTCATAGCTACAATTCAAGCCTACATTCTTACTCCAAAGCTCATGGTCTTTTATGTGGAAGTTACATCTTTTTCCCTAAATCCCTCTGTCTTTACCTTAAAATTCACTCATGTCAGTAAGATATTCTTGTATTACAAAAGCTTCTTTTCCTTTCTAGTTTAGAGTCCATCAAACTATGATCATTATCTATTTAAGGTTCTAGAAGAGTTGGCATGCCACATATTGTTTCTCCTACACATTTCCTCCATTTCTTTTTGTTACTTTGATGTGAAGAATCTGATTCAAAAATTATGAATGGATAAGTAGAAAATTGTCTCTCTCTCTCTGCGCCCCCACTTCCTCCTTCTTCCCTCCCTCTCTTTCTCCTTCCTCCCTTTCTCCATCCCTTACTCTCTTCCTTTGTCCTCCTCCCTTTTCCTTGATTTCTCCCTCCACCATCTATGATATATGTGATATTTTCATTATAACTGTGTTCAAGTTAAAATGCATAAATTTGGAATGAAAAGATACTCGGATTTTATCAGAAAGTCTATAAAGTAGTTGAGAAATTATATATATACTTGTAGCCCTCCTTCCTTTTTCATAAAACTGCTTATGTCATTTGGGAATGATTTATTGATGTCTGATGGTATAGAAGAAGAAAAGAGAGAAGGAAAAGGGAAGGACAGAAAAGAATGACTTCATAATTAGCCTGAGGATATAGGATTTCTGAGTGTGAATTACATAGAGAGCAGCATTTCAGTCAAGTGAAAACTGACTTGGAAATGTATTTAGCCACAGATTTTAGGTTTCTAAGGGACTTTGATTTTTTACTTGTGCTATTTAAAGACGATCCCTCTCTGGGTGAGCCAAGTGAAGGCCAAAAGAACAAGGCTCCCCTGCCTCTCCTGAAAGCATTGAGATTTATTTCTCTGGGGT
>NW_011907786.1:0-2540 GCF_000151845.1 Pteropus vampyrus
CTGAGAACACCATTTGCCTGAGCCTGTTTTCTAGACAGTACCACTAGGTAATAATTGAAGTTGTTAAAATTACTATTCTGGAGAAATGTTCCTCAATGCCAGTTCAAGGTCCTGCCCTTGACTCATCCTGCCATTGGGTACCTTCAGGTTCTTTCTCTTCTCTGGTAGGAGAGTTTTGAAGAAACATGGTGGAGTGAAAGACGTCCCCAGAGCTCTCCCCTGGAAACAACAATAAGCTGAATATCTCTTCTCTGGTATTCCTAATGTTTGTAAGATTGCCTTGTAAAAACTTGCTGGTTAGTTTTTAGGTTTTCATTTCTAGTTAAGAGCAGGTTTGTCAGTTTTCTACCTTCTGTCCTTATTCCCTAGCCTAAGGACAATGCTGCATTAATTTAGCTTGAGTCTTGTTTGTTTGGTTGATTTTTGTTCTAGTAGCCTCCTTGTTGATTAAACTAGTCTATGTATGAAGTTGCTGTCTGTGCCTTCATTTATTTCTTTCCTCTAGTGCAGAATACAGGCTCCATATTTTCTTAGGGGCTTTGCAAAAATGTAGCTTGGCCCAAGAGTTAAATGAAATTCTAATAGGTTTAACCAAGTACTGTTTCCCCCGAGACACTCATTGGCTATGAGTTCCACAGAGCGCTAAGCCAGGCACGATTTTACTGTTGTTTGGCTGGACAGAGCTGCAACAATCTGTTTGGCAACTCCTTTTAAAGCTAGATTGAGTTTTCTATAAGCCTTGAACTGTTCCAGATCCAAGCACCATCTAGAGTCACCTGCCAATGTGGTTTTCTCTCTGCTTCCATTGTACTTAACTCACACACCTCTGCTGTTACACGTATGACATGCTGTCAATTTTTGTTTCCTTTTCAGACTGTTCTGTCAGGTGTACATGTAGCCATCAACCAGAATGAATCATTTCCTCTTCCCTCTTACTTTTGGACTCTGTGCATCATATTATTATCTCTAGCATCATCTACTACAGTGCCAAGTCCAATATTTATCTCATCTTATCAACTGAGTAGGCCAGGAGAGAGGAAGAGGGCTATGTCTCTTATAGGTGTGGTATATCATGATCTTTGGGTGAGGCAGTAGTGGCTGGCAGGACTGGTACATTGAATGTTAAGATAGATGTAGGGGCAGTATCAGAATCTACGTGAGCCATGAAATTTTTATGTTTATTGAAAGAGAGCTGCAGTTGTGTTTGTGTGTGTGAGAGAGAGAGAGTGGTTTAGTAGGGAGACAAATGTGTCAACGAAAATGTGCAAGTTGCTATAAAGTATACACAAGATTAGAAAGAAGTATAAAGCGGAGGAAGGGTTAATTCCCCAGGTGGGGATCAGAAATAGTTTCACAGAGGAAATAATTGCTCTGGTTCTTAAGGGCAAAGAGTAGTTTACCAGACAAACCACCACACAGAAGGAAAAACTTTACCAAATCATGGCAATAGTATAACATTATAAATGTCACTCTGCTTACTCTACTCTCTAATACTGTTCTGAGTTTTTACATATAGTAGCTCATGTAATGTCAACAAACTTAAAGTTTATACATTATCAGTTAGACTCCACTGCTTATAATAAAGACCTAAAGTTAACAGTGGCTTAAATAATAGAGCACTTTCTTTCTCCAAAAAAACTCAGGATCCCAAACTCATTTTAGCCAACACCTCTAGAAGCTAGTTGTGGCCCTCATCCTCATGGTTCAGGAGGTTGGCTAGAGTTCTAGCCATCATATCCACATTCCAGACAGGAGAGGGGACATAAGAAACTTAACATTGTTCTTTAATGTAGGTTCTTAGAAGTTTCCACATTCATCTCATTACCCCAACAGTCTTATAACCACAAACAGTTGTAAAGTACTCTGGGAAATACAGCCTTTATTCTGGGCATCACTTCCCCACCTAAAACTTGAGCATTCTATAACTATGAGAAAGGAGAATGGGAGACAATTTGCAGTTTCTGTCACATACTCTTATCTCCATTTTTCAGTTAATGAAACCAATGCAGAGTAGTTGCATTCTTTTCATGGTGCATTCAGGGATTTCAATAAGTGTGTGTTTTTTTGTTTTTTGTTTTTTGTTTTTTTGGCTTATGCATAAGGTGTAGAGTGGAAAGATCAAAGGGTAATGGGCTACAAAATACTATGATTTTAATTTCAGGCACTTTACATGGTCAAGAAGCTAATGGACAGTGAAATGCACAAAACCCAGGCAGCACTAAAGTGTAGAAGACAATGTATGAGTAATCTCAAAGCTAGATAAATAAGAGTTGATTTGCAGGTCTGAGAGATAGATTTACTAATGGGTCAGTAACTGAATAGTAAATTGAATTAATATGACATTGCTGATTACAGTAGTAGATTACATAAAATATGCCAAAAGGACAACAAAAATCATGACACATTTTTCAGTTTCTCCTTTTATTTTTTTAAATATCTACCTCTTCTCTAAACGACAATCCAATAAAGGTGGAATATTTTGGATTTACTGAGTACTGATTAACGTAAAACAATGCAAGTTAACTATTACCTCACAAATA
>NW_011907787.1:0-1801 GCF_000151845.1 Pteropus vampyrus
CCCCCCAGGCAAGGAGCACAATGTGCATGAGGTCACATTTACTATGGAGCTCCTTATGCACATGAAGAGTCACACTCCTGATGTAAGTGACCCTGTTTATATGGCTCAGTGGCGGGGCTTATCCAGGTTATGAGAGTTGACCCTGTTGACAGAGGAATTCACAGTTTTAAAGAAGTTATGCTGTCGGTGTGGTAGAGCACACTAATGAGGGAATATGCCATTCATATAGGGGTGCACATTGTTTATTGCTGTCTCCCCACCTGTCTGGGTCTCACACTGTGAGGGCTGCACTGCCTACATAGGGTTCACACCATTCATGTGGGTTGCCTTATTACGTGGAGTTCACAAAGTTTATGAAGGTTGCACTGTTTGTATGGGGCTCATATTTGTGAGGGTCACCCTGTCTGTATGAGGCTTCCGAGGACCACGCCGCCTGTATTGGGGTTCACACTGTTTTTGAGCATCGCACTCTCTATATGGGGTTTACACTGCTGACATGAGACTCACAGTATATGTGGGTGTTTATATCAGTTATGGACATTGTACCATCTGTATGGGTTCTGCTGATTGTGGGGTGATACTAGCTGTGTGTGGACTCAGTTCATGTCGCCGAATATATATCACCAGCCTGTTCAATGGCATACTCTGGCCTAGGCTGTGGTCATAAAGCAGCGAAGAAAAGAGACCAAACCCCTGTCATTGTGGAGCTGACATTCCGTAGGACAAGCACACCTTTTATGGGGTTTTCCTGTTTATGAGATTCACATCAGGGTTCAGGCTTTTTAGGGGGTTGTGCTGGCATCGACTGTCCATGAGGTGTCTCTATGTGTCCAGGCTACATTTATTGGTATCACATTGGGTATATGGGGTTCACTGTCCAAAGATGAGCTTATTCCCTTATTACAGATTGGCAGGCACTGTGGCAGGTTTGGGGGATACTGCAAGCGACAAAACGGGCAAAAAAAAAAAAAAACCTTACCCTCTTGGAGCTCACACTGTAGAGGAGGGAGGCAGATGTCAAGCAAATATATTGTGGAAGTACTCGTCAGATGAGGTTAAGGGCTATGGAGAAAAATAGTACATAAAAGAGACTTGGGATCTAGGAAGGTCAAGCAGATTCTTATTGGGAAGTTGGTTTTTGAGTAAAAACCTGAAGGGGATGAGGGACAGAGCTATGCAGACTTCTGCAGGAAAAGCCTTTAGGCAGATGGAACAGCATGGATGAAATCCCTGGGGCAGGAATATGGCTGGCGTGTTTAAGAAATAGCGAAGAGGCTCTGGAGAGGAAATGAAGGGAAAGGTGAGAGGTGAATTCAAGGAGGAAGGGCCTTGCCGGCCACTGTAAGGAGTTGGCTTCTCACTCCCAGTGGGCATAGAGGCTGCTGGAGGTTTTGGAGCAGCATCTGATCTCCTAGAACCTCTCTGGCTGTGGGTGCAGCACAGACTGTGGGGACCAGTGGCAACAGTGGGATCAGTGAGGAGACTCCAGACCAGGGGTATGGTAGTAACCATGAATAGTAGCTGATTCTGAAATAGATGAAGGCAGAGTCGATGGGGCCTCCCTTCAGGTTGGATGTCAGATAAAAGGGGTCGAGGAGGACTCCGAGGAGGACTCCAAGGAGGACTCCAGCCTGAGCAATCAGCAAAATGGAATTGCAATTTCCTGAGATGGGAAATACTGTGAGGAAGTGGGAACAGTTCGGGGGAGCTCAGGAAGACCATCTTGATTTGGTGAACTTGAGAAATCCCAATGGAGATGCTGGTAAGGCAGTCCAATGTGTGAAATTGGAGTTCAGGGGAG
>NW_011907788.1:0-1583 GCF_000151845.1 Pteropus vampyrus
TTTTGCTTACTTTTAAGATTTTTTCTTTTGTCATCTGCATTTTCATCTTGGTAGATGAGATGTGGATTTCTTTTTATTTATCCTGCTTGAGATATTTTAGAGTCCTGAACCTGTGGATTGGGCTTTTCGCTAATCTGGAAAATTTGTAGCTATTATCTGTTTAAAATTTGTCTTTACTCCATTTTTTCTTATCTTTTCTTCTGCATCTCCTATCGAAGAATGTTAAGCTTTTTCACTCTTCCATTTCTGTTAACCCTACTTTCATATTCTTTTTGTCTCTTTATATTGTATTATGGATACTTTAATTAGGTTTAATTCCACTTCACCAATTCTTTTGTCACTTTGATTTGTTGTGTTTGGTAAACTTATCCATGGAGTTTTACATTTTGCTTATACTTAAAAAATTCTATTAAGGTATAATTGACAGATAAAAAGTATTATATATTTAATATGTACATCATGAATTTGTGATCAGTATATATTGATATCATCACCACCATCAAGGCTACAAACATGTCATCTATCACCTCACAAAGTTTCCTCCTGTCTCCTTTATTATAATTATTATTTTGTGGCAAGAAGATTTAATATAAGATCTATCCTCTTTGCAAGTTTTAAGTATATAATCTTGTATTCTGTTACAGGTTTTATTTCTAGAAGTTCTTTTGGTTTTTATTCAAATCTTCTTAGTCTTTAATAGTCTTTTCTTTTTTTATATTTACAGATTCTTTAGATATTACAGAGAAAGAAAATGTAAAATACTCAGGAGCACACACCTTAGGCCCTCGGGCACCATGTTTGTTGTGAGAAGCTCACAGAACCGAGTCCACGTAGATGTGCTCATCTCCCCTTCTTGCCTGTTGTATTACCAGATATGCTCAGTATGGAGGGTTGTAGGACACCAGGAGGAAAAGTTTAGATCTAGGGATGTGAAATGTTTAAGTTGCAAGATTCCTCCCCTAACATAATAAATGAATGGAGTTCAAATCTTTGGGTTATATCATTATGACATAATAAAACCTTGGCCCCATCTCTGTTCTTCTGCCTCAGTATTCATGATT
Organism: Pteropus vampyrus; assembly: GCF_000151845.1. Lineage (NCBI taxonomy): Eukaryota > Metazoa > Chordata > Mammalia > Chiroptera > Pteropodidae > Pteropus > Pteropus vampyrus. The sequence goes on from NW_011907788.1 coordinate 1,062, forward strand.
GGGAGAGCAACAGCCCCTCCCTCAGCATGACCAGGATTCTGATGTCCAGGTGTTGTGGTTGCAGCTCAGTAGCAGACCAATGGCTTGATTTGTTGCATTGGTACTCTAGGATTGATTCTGAAAAGCACTCAGCTGTAGGATTCCATGGAGCTTTGCAGGAAGCTAGCCTTCAGGCAACCAGTCCTAGACAAGGTAATTTCTTATCACTCAGTCATTTTAACATACTAACTGCATATCATTCTTCCAAAGATAAACATTTTTTCTCCCACATTGTGGCATCTCCGAAATTGGGATGCAGCTTACAATTGCAATTGTCAGTGTTGCTTTTGTGTGTGTGTTAGATAAAATAATGCTGCATTTGAAAATTAATAGCTTTTTAGATTTGATAAAATACAAGAGTTTATATTCTGTTTCAGATAACTCCCATTTATGAAGTCTTTGTGGATCTGCTTTTGGCATTTTTATTTATTTTCTCTGCAGGCTCTCTCATGGTGCTTTGTTTACTTGTGTTTTTTGTTTTTT
>NW_011907789.1:0-2608 GCF_000151845.1 Pteropus vampyrus
TACCCCCCACCCCCCACCCCAAGCAGCCAGCCCTGAGCCAGGTCCAGGGCGGCCTGGAGGATGTGAATCACCAGCCCTGGTGAGAAGGCAGGTCAGGCCAAGGCTGTGTGGTATAATGATTAATTAAAGCACAGACTCCGGAGCCACATGTGGGTTCAAATCCCAGCTCTTCCACTTGCCAGCTCAGTGACCATGGGCATATAAGTTACCTATTCAGTAACTTATATGGAAATTTTTACATCTGTGAGATAAGGATAATAATTCCTGCCCCACAGGGCCCTAAATTTTTTACATATTTTTTACATATACCATCTCTTTAAAGCGTAAAGCAGGACCCACCTCTTCACCTCTCCATCTATTTATAATCCTGGGATTACATCTTGTCTTCCCTCTGACGTTGGTTCTCCACCCCAACATCTTCCACCTCCCCACAACTAGCCCTCTAAACTGAGAGTCTTCACCCTCCAGGATAAGGCCATTCATTTCGCTGACAAATACCTACTGAGCCCTCTTCCGCTGGGGAGACACACCGCCCACTGCAGTGAAACAGAATGGAGTCTGGCCTTAGTTTATATCTTAGGTCTCACACTTCCTGTCCTCCCGACACATTCTCTCCATACCAACGGCCTTTTTCTTCCCTCCACCCGCCATTCCTTCTTGTGACTAACTCCTATCACACCCTTCAGAGCATCCTGAAATGTCACTTCCTCCAGGAAGCCTTCGCTGCCTCCCCTTGCTCTCCACACCTCCCTCATCTCCTCTGCCTTCCCCACTAGCCAGGAACTCTTCATATCAGCTTAATTTGCTGCTAAGTCATCTACAGGACCCAGCTTAAAACCTGGTACCTGCGAGTACTCAATAACTGTTTGCCGAATGAGTGAATGAACAAATAAATGATGAGTGAATGACCTGGAGTTATTAGGGAAGGCTTCGTGGAGGAAGTGATATTTCCTTGCATCTTAAAGAATGAGTGGAAATTAACCAGGGGAAGAATCAGAGAGTGTGTTGCACTGTAGAAGGACAGTCTAGGGGTGTGGCTGAGCCTGGCACTTTCTGGGTCCCAAAGGGGAAGTGGCATGGAGGCTAAGATACGAGGCTAAGATTTTAGGGGTTGATCCTACAAGCCAGGGGCTGCCAAGCCAAGAAAACATTCGAATTACCTGGGTCTCAATTTTGTGGATTCTGGCCCAGTGACCTGGGTCCCTCAGATTCTAATGACAGCCAAAGTCGGGGACCGCTAACAGGCATCAAGAAGAAACTCGAAAGATTTTCAAGCTGGGGAGGAACCTGATCCCATCTTCAGATCTAACACTGCACAGGGAGCAAGGCCAGACAGAAGGCAAAAGTGATTAGGATGGCAGAAAGAGGAAAAATCAAGAGATTCAGGTGCCCATTGAATGCAGGGCAGGAGGAAAACAGTGTTGAGATTCAGTGATGAGGAAGGTGAGTCGTGGTCACACTACTTTGAATTAGGCAGAGAATCTAAGAGAAACAGATATGTATGATCTGTGTGTATGCTCGTCAAACAACTCACCCCTCCCAACACACATGCACAAATGCACACGCACACACTCACTCAGCCTTTCCTCCCTGAAGCCAGCTGCCCATTGCAGTGGACTGTATAGACACACCCGCAAGAGTCCGGCTAAGAGATCTCCAGCCTTATAAAAATTCACTTGCACACAAGGCTGCAAGGTGAGGCCCGGCACAAAGCCAATTTCCACTGTATCAGTTTTCACAGAACAAGACAAGCAGTGGCTTCTAGAAGGAGCTTCAGGCTCCAACGGTTTTTGCCTTTTCTGAGAAGCAATTGCTACTTTCATAAACATTGGGTGGGGGCAGGGAGAGACAGCGGAGACAGGCAGAGGCTAAGCTATTGCTCATTATAGGCAAGTCTTGATACAAAGAGGAGAAAAAAATCCAGTTTGTACTATCTTCAAATATCACAGTATTGTGACTTATAACAGCATCCACTGTATCTTGTTTCATTACAACTGCCAAAAGGAAAAAAATTGAATTACCATGCTAATATCTTCTCTTTGGGTGAAATCTGTGATTCGGGTACGTGGATATAAAATACATCATTAGTTGCTTTTAAACTTGTCTTTAATGATGAAAAAACATTGTGGGGCATGAGGAAGAGACATAACTAAATTCGGTCTGTTAGCAGCATTGGGAGCCTCTTGTAAGCCGTAATGTGACAGTGCAGTTTCTTTTTCCCTCTGAAATGACAGTTAATTCCAGACCAGGAAGGCTGTCAAAATTGCTTAGTTCTGCTCCACTTGAGTTAATTACCGGCCCTGGGGCAGGCTGCCCTCCACTCCTCTACTAATGGGGCTGGGCTCCAGGTAAAAAATCCATTTGCAAGAATGTTTGCCCTGCTCCAGATCTAATTTATTGAATATCAAATATTTATGCCAATGCAATTAAAGTGACAACATTGCTCTCCCTCCTCCCTAGCCCCCAGTCCTAGGAAAGCCCAGGCTTGTTGAAAGAATGCTTTATCCCCTCAACACAGCATAAAAGTTTTGCTTGAGCCTCTAAAGCAAGAGCTTTGAAACATCTTCAACCCACACTCACCTGGGATTCTTTTCCTTCTTTTTCTTTT
>NW_011907790.1:0-2142 GCF_000151845.1 Pteropus vampyrus
AGGGACGAAGTACTTACACTTACGACATGGATAAGCCTCGAAAACATCATGCTCAGTGAAAGAAGCCAGACACAAAGGACCACATACCGTCTGACCGCATTTGTATGAAATATTTAGAATAGGTAATATATAGAGATAGAGAACAGACAAATGTGTACCTAGGGCTGCGGGGGCGGAATGGATGAGGAGCTTGGGGCACAACGAATAAGGAGTACACGGTATCTTGGGGTAATGAAAATGTCCTAAAATTGATTGTGGTAGTGACTGGACAACTCTGTTTATATACTAAAAGCCACTGAACTGTACACTTTAAAATACACGAAGTGTCTGGTGTGGGAATTACATCTCGATAAGGCTGTTATAAAAAATTCAGTAGGATGCGGATATAAAGTACAGTATAGGGAATATAGTCAATAATATCGTAATAATTAGGTATAGGGCCATGTGGGTACTAGACTAATTGGGGGGATAACTTTGAAAATTATATAAATGTCTAACTGCTACGCTGTACACCTGAAACTAATATAAAATAATATTGAATGCCAACTCTAATTCAAAATTTTCTAAAAAAATTCAGCAGGGCATCAGCAGTAGAAAGGATCCATAGCATCAGAATGAACAACGGCCAGGTACACCTGCAGTGCTACACCAGTGCTGACCAGATGACCCCAGCCAAAGGGCAAGCACAGTGGTCTGTTCGCTTCTCAGGCCCAGAAGACTTGGGATTGCAAACTGGAACCAAGAATCCTGAACGCAGGAAGTGTATGCAGAATGGGACCCAGTCCCTGGGCTCCCTGGATAAGGGGTCCTGGGATAAGGGTGAGGGTCGACATAGTTTATTTGAGAAGGGATCCCGCGAAGGAAAGGAAAGCAGAATAAGTGAGCGGTTGAGACGCAGAGTGAGGAAGCCGGGGTGTTTATCCGCCACCCCAGGGTTGCTCCTGGGGCTTCGCCGCCTCCCTCTCGCCCGGCACAGGCGGAGAGCCCACGGTGAGGACGGCCACTGTTTGCAGTGAGTTACTGGGTGTGCACTAGACTTGCACGTTCCAAGGAATGTGGGAGAGCAGCACTCAGGCGCTGCGGACCGCTGGGCGAGCTCAGCTCCGCAGGCCTGCTCCCCTACTTGGAGGGCACACAGGGAAGGCGACAGGGACGGCATTCTCCACCAGGATATTGAGCCCCTTGGGGGGATGCTGGCAATGTCGGCAGACATTTTTGGTTGTAACTACTGGGTAGCGGATGCTTCTGGCATCCAGTGCGTAAAGATGGTAAGTAAACACCCTACAGAACACACAACGAGATTCCACGGTAGAGTTTTCTGGCAAAGCGTCCCTAGGGTCGTGGTGAGGAAACCTGGGCAAAGGAGGGTGCTAAGAGTGAGTTCTAGCCAACACCCAGAGAAGGCTGACACCGTGCTAGCCAGGAACGACTGTCCCCTCAGCAGGACTAGGGCCCCTAACTGCCCAGCTCCAACTCTGCTGTAGATCTTTTCTTCCCCAAACCTACAACACCAAGCAATGGGACCATGGGGACAGAACCCAGGACCATCACTATGGCCTGGAGTTAGTCCTAGCAGCCCCCACTCCTCAACCTGAGCCCCAGATTTTGAGGCAGTGTGATTTGGAGTTGTCACAAGTCCGAGCTTCGGGTCGCACATATCTGAACTCAGTCTCAGCTCTGCCACTTTCCAGTCGAACCTTAGCCAAGTTGCTTAACCTCTTTGGGCCATAAGAGAAGCAGCACTTGGGTTCTGGAGAGTCTGCCCTTGTGGCTTTCAGATCAGGACTCATAAGGAAGCCCCTGTTTCTTATGGCAAGCATCTTAATACTGAAGGTCCCCCTCTCTGTCTGGCAGTCCCAAGAACCTCTCGTCATGGCTGCTTTCTGCTCCCCCGGGGCCTGGATGACTGCCTGTCTCTTTAAGAGGTGTCCCCAAACTTGGGCCACAAAGCCAACATTTAACTCAAACTATCCCAAACATAACTCCACAGTGGATGAACATCCATCTAACCATTTTTGCATGTTGCAGTGCATGAGAAAAGATATACGTATGGCTGCTATAACAAAGACCAATGCAGAAGTGTATTTCTCTCTCATGTAACAGCATGCGCACAAGCCATCCAGAATAGGAAGACTGGCTCCA
>NW_011907791.1:0-2472 GCF_000151845.1 Pteropus vampyrus
CCCGCGCCCGGCAAACAGGGGTCTTTCCTCTGTCTCCATAGTCTTGCCTTTTCCAGAATGTCCTAGAGCTAGGACCACACAGTGTGAAGGATTTGCAGGCGGGCTTCTCCGTGTCTTTTTATGGCTTCATAGTTCACTCGTCTTTTGTTCATTGTCTGGAGGGACCACCGTCTATTTACCCATCCCCCACCGAAGGGCATCTCCACTGCTTCCAGATGTGTCGATTAGTAACAAAGCCGCTCTAAACATCCACGTGCTGGTGGTCGTGTGGACGTAAGTCTTCACCTCCATTTGGTAGACACCGAGGTGTTCTGTGCTGGGTCTTACGATGAGAATATATTTAGTTTTGGAAGAAAGCGCCCAACTGTCGTCCGAAGCGCCCACACCATTTTGCCTTCCCAGCAGCCGCAAATGAGCATTCCGGTCGCTTCTCTGGAACTTTTCCATCTTGCAAAACCGAAAACCTGCAGCCACTGAAACCCGTCTCTCCAGTTCCCTCCCCCCACCCCCAGCTTTGGGTAACCAGCCTTCTCCTCCCAATTTTTAGGGGTCGGGCTGGTGTCGATAGCTCACGTGAATGGAATTAGTACAGCGTTCGTCCTTCTGTGACTGGCGTATTCAGTAAGCATCGTGCCCGCACGGCTCATCCATGTCGTGGCAGGTGACAGTACTTTCTTCCTCTTCTAAGGATGCACAAAATCTGCTTTATGAATGCAGCTCATTCGGCTTGTCCGCTCCTGCATCGATGCGGAGGTGGGCTGCTTCCACCTCGTGGCTCTGGTGAAGGAGGCCGCCCTGCGCATGGGCACGCAGATAACCTTTTCGACGTAGTGTTTTGAGTTCTCTTGGACACGTACCCACGAGTGCGATTGCTGAATAGCTTCTTTAAGGAAAATGGGCAACGTGTCGTTAAAAGCGGCTTCAGGAAATGAAATTGCCGACACGGAGATGCACCTGGGTCTCGAGATAAGACAGCGATTCTGAAGAACAGGGCTTCCCCCGTGTCATTCACCCAGAGCTTTGCAAGCAGAAGAAATCCGAGCACCCGGGACAGTCATTCGCGTCGATGCAGCCACCAGAAGCCGTGCAGGTTCTGCTTCTACTAGGCCTTCGGTGACTTCCCTTCCTTATGGTTTTCATTTGAATAGTCTTTCCACCGAATCAAGTTTTTCTTTGGTTTGTTTGTAATCTTTTTATAGTACCTGAATCATTTGTGACAGGACTTAGGACTCTGAAGACACACAGCGTCTGGCTGCTCCTAGCTCAGCAAGACACACAGCGTCTGGCTGCTCCTAGCTCAGCACTTGTCCCCTTTTGGCTGTATCCTTGGCCAGGGCCCGCACCCCACGACGAGATGGAGGTGTTTCCGCCTCTCTCTGTATAGCAACGAAAGTACACTATTTGCTCTCGCCGCTGGGACACCACTCCTAAACCCATGGGCCTTTCCGAGTGATAAGAGTGTCTTCTGTTATTTATACTGAGCCCCATTTGACTACCCCCGAGTTTTTGCCATTGAGCTGACTCGAGGTGGGGCTCCTAGCCGGCTTCAGGATGGAAGCTCATCACCGGAAAGGCCACTTCGTTAGAGGGTTGGCACTTTTCGCCCCAACCGCTGACCTCTGCGGAAGGATGAGAGGCCGGAGTTTGGGTTGTATCAAAAGATCTAGAGCAATGAGATTTGGGGGGGCTTCCAGGTTGGTGAACTCCTAATGGGTGAAGAGAGTGGCACACCCAGAGGGCTTGGGAGCCCCACGCCGACCCACAGTCCCAGGCCGTGCCCTGGACAACTCTACCGTTTGTCTGTTCCCAACTGGTCCACTTTCTACAAAACCAATAGCAGCCAGAAGACTGTTTCCCTCAGCTCTGTCGGCTGGTCTAGCAAATTACTGCTCCTGGGAGGGAAATCGGCGGGAATTCCTACATTGTGGCAGGCCGGGCAGAAGCGAGCGTCTCCCGTGGGACCCGTTTGGGCTGCCATCTGTGGTGAGGGCAGTCTTGCGTGGTCTGCGCTAACTCTGGGACCCAGCGTCCAAATCGACTGGAATTGTCGGGCAGCAGACGCTGGGGAAGAAGCAGAGAATTGGAGTGGGGAAGCGATGTGAATTTGGTGTTCGCGGGTGTGTCAAGAGACACCACACAATCACAAATCCAGCTACATTGCAATCCTGTAAATTCCATTCGGTCATAATTTTGGAACAAAAAACAGCAAAGGGGTTCTAGAACCTTCAGCATGGCTGCATACGGAACAGAAGGTCGGTTAATTCTTTGCAAAACATGGGCCAACTGCTTATCCATGAGACACTAAGAATGACGATTTTTCTAGTTAAAGAGGTGACTCTAACGTTCCTGGACAATATATCACCTGAATGCCTCGAAACTACAAAATCAAGAGAATCCATCTTTTCCAGTCAGACGGTCTGGGAGTGCGAATCAGTAGAATGTTAACGACAGCATCACGTTGAAAAAAAAAAA
>NW_011907792.1:0-1930 GCF_000151845.1 Pteropus vampyrus
GAGCCAAGCCAACTATCTAGAAAGGCATGATTCAAAGATTGGGTGTTTGCAACAACTGCTCAAGTTTAATTTCCTCCTCTTCCCTGTAATTTACTTTTGTCTGATCGTAGCTCTCAGGGACTGATTTCTTGGTTCTCTGACTCTGACTTGAAACCTGTTCATCTTAATTTGGCCCAACAAGATCTGAGCCCCAGCTCCTCCCTGTAGAAGCGTGCTTAATCTCATCTCTGCAGGTGCTCCAGGAGTGGGGCCAGGGCATCTCCAAACTCTCTAGAAATCTAGTCCAGCTAGGGATGCAGTGAGGCAGGATTCACGCAGAAAAGAGGAACAACATCTCTTGTGCCTGAGTCTGGCACAAAAAAGGTGCTCAACAAATGTACTGACTGGTTAAAAAAAGCTTCTCCTAAGGTGAAGCGAAGGTAAGGTAGTTAATTGGACAAGAAGGCTGGAAGTGGAGAGCAGAATCTAGCCAGAGGTGCTTTGGAGCCTGGCAATGCACTAAGCCAGTTTGGACAGTTTGTTTATCCTATCTTATTCTACAAAGATGCTGAAAAACTGAGTAAAGAGTAGCTTAGAGCTCATAAATGTAGAACATCCTATTATTCTTTTCTAAACCAAGTCTGAGAGGTTGTCTAGGATAAGAAAACATTTGGACATCAAATTAGACATTTTCTTTTTGTGGCTGCAATTTGGTAGAAAGCTGAAAAATTAAGGAGTACTTCCGCCCTGTAAGCCCAGGTCCATTTATTTAGTAAACATATTTCTGCACATAGGGAATGATTTTAAATATGGAAAATCATCCACACATTCACAAAAAAAGTTATTGAACAACACATGGACAACTGTTTGTTTTTCACTAAATGACTTGCTTCTTTGTTCACCTGTTTGGTTGTCTGCTACCACTTTGAGGAAGGCAAGTAGTAGTCAGAATTAACATTTTCAAATTAAGAAATAACTAAAATTTAAACATTGAATTTTGCTTAGTATTTGGAAAAGACAACTATCATATAATTTTGAGAAAACCCCAAACTAGCTCATAGGCAGATAGTTTGAGAAAAATGTAGTTGAAGAAATCCCACTGAATTGTTTTTTTTTCCTTTATATGATATGGAGAATTAACTTTTCGATGTATTGTTGCCCATTGTCGAAGCATCTCAGCATCGGTCCAACCAGGAAATATTCTATGCCTCCCTGCCTTTTGGGTTAACTGATAATTAACAATAATAACTTTTATCTATTGAACATTATTGTCAGGGGGCTTGTTAGCTACCTTACTTGATCCTCTTAACAGAACTATAAAGTATTATGCCCATTTTGCAAATGAGAAAAACAGGGTGCAGAAAGGTTAACTTGCCCAAAGTTGTGTGGCTAATGAGTCCAAACCACACCCATTTCCCTCACAGTTGGTGATCTCTGTCACAGGGCTTTGATATTCCCAGGAAGATTGACCCTCTGCACCGAAAGCAGCCTTGACACTCCAATGGCAAGGATTACGGGGCCTGCAGGATGTTGTTGTACCAGCATCTCATCTCTCTCCTGCTGTCTCCTTTTTGGCTTCTCTAGACTGTTGTGCGGCAGCCATGGTCCAGTCTTGGGCTCATCCCTTTTGCTGGATACCTCTTCTCCCAGCTTCCCCTCGAAGACCGATTTGCGAGGTTTACTCCTCACCTCATTTTGCTCTGACATCACTTCAGGAAGGTTTCCCTGACGACCCGAATGATGACTTCATCACCTTTATCATACTCGCACTCCTTTGCCCTTACTTTTCTATTGTTGTAAATCTTTATACAGAGTTTATAAAAGGCCATGTGTGTACATTTAGGCCAATCTGTAGTTTGTGGTTTTTCTTTCAGCAGCTTTAAAAACAAAAGTTTTGAGGTTTGAACTTTCTTATCCAACTCAAACGTTATGATATATATCTAAAATGTTA
>NW_011907793.1:0-2077 GCF_000151845.1 Pteropus vampyrus
GGGGTTCCCCCAAGGTGGCCGTCTCCAGAGTTCTGCCTCTTGCAGTACAGCGAGGAGATGGTAGGCAAGGAGCCCCTGTGAGTAAAGGTGGAGGCGGAGGGGTCCATGCTGTAGCGATTCATGCCCACAGGGTTCACCAGACACTCCTCAGTGATGACCGTTTTTGCTAAGCAAGAAGGCAAAGCAGAGAAGCAGAGATCAGAAAGCAGTTCAAGGAGCCACCCGGTGCTCAGTCTTGGTATTTCCTGGCATTACGGATGCCACTATCTGTGGGGATGGGAGCTGAGGAGGAATGGACCTCACTGCATAATCCCAAATAGCTCGGCCTCTCAGCCAACTAAAACACCTGCCTCACCAACGAAGCGTGTTCTAGTAGGGATTGGGAGATGTGCCCCTCTGTGTTTAGAGGGAAAAGTGATTATCTTGGTTACTGATGACTTGGAAATAAAATTCAAACAAAGGTCTTTCTGTCTCCATGGCCCTGCTCCTCTGACAGGCTCTGCTGGCTTATCTGTATCTCCCTGCTCCCTCTTCTCTTGCCTACCATCACTGCCTTCCTCATGTGGACTGAGATTCTTGGGACAGATCAAGCAGGAGTCACAATGTCCCCGAGTTAGAAGACTTTGGCCTGGGTGGTGACCAGGTGAGATTCTGCTTGCTCCCCAGGCTTTTAGTCTCAAACACATGTGGGCATTAACCTTCCACCAAAGCTAACAAACTGGGGACACAAGTGATGATCTGGACAGTGCCATGATCCTCCCCAAACCTTGCAGATGAGATAAAGAGCCAATCTAAAGTGCAGGGGGAGTAGAGGACCTGAAGAATCAGCCAACCTCATCCACAGCTTGCTCCCCATCAAGTGAATCAGGACTTTCTGTACTTACAGCTCTTACAGGCTGTTGAAGATATACAAGTGGCCAATAAGCACATGAAAACATATTCCACATCACTAGTCATTGGGAAATGCAAATCGAAACCACAGTGAAGTACCACTTCACACTCACTAGAATGGTTATAATAAAAAAAAATCAGGTATTAAGAAGTGTTGGTGATGCTGTAGAGAAATTGGAACCCTCAGACACTGTTGGCGGGAATGTAAAATAGTGCAGCCTCTTTGGAAAACAGTCTGGCTTTTCCTCAAATGGTTAAAAATAGTTACCATATGACCCAGCAATTCCACTCCTAGGTCTATACAAGAGAAATGAAAACACACGTCCACAAAAATTTTATACATGAATGTTTACAAAAGCACTATTCATAATAGCCAAAAGGTGGAAACAATCCAAATGGTTATTAACTGATGATAAACAAAATGTGGGGTGTCCATACAATGGAATATTATTCAGGCATTAAAAAAAAAAATGAAAGACTGATAATACTATAGCGTGAATGAGCCTTAGAAATACTATGCTAAGTGAAAGAAGCCAGCCACAAAAGACCATGCATTAAGTGATTCCATTCATATGAAATGTCCAGGATAAGCAAATCTATAGAGACAAAAAGCAGATTAGTGGTTGCTTAGGGCATGGGGGTTGATGGGATAGAGGGTGCTAGCTAAAGGGTGTGATGGTTGCACATACCTGTGAATATACTAAAAACTGTTGAACTGTTCAGTTTAAATGAGTGAATTAGATGATATATGAATCATATCTCAATAAAGCTGTTTTAAAAAGTCATTGCAGAAGTCCCGTGTTAGGTGTGAACATGTTCTTGAAGGTGTTGTAGTCAAGTCGGACAAACACTGCTTTGGCCACTAGGCCACAAGCGAGCTGAGCAGCCTAAGGGCGAGCATGCTCTGTGCCTCATGCTTTGTAGCAAATGGAGTGCTGCAAGATGTCTTCAGGAACCTGGAACACTGCACCTGTGCCTTGATGGCCTCTACTCTGGGTCAGAAGATATCAGTAGGAAGATTCTAAAAAGGACCGGGCTACAGAGCTATATACTAGGCTGCTTCCTGAAGGAAATGAAGGAGAGAAAAACTAACACTTATTGAGCACCTACTACAGGTCAGCACCATTCTAAGCCAGCAAGCGACAAGGCTGTCATTACATTCCCTTTATTGGAAAGTACCCATAGT
>NW_011907794.1:0-2445 GCF_000151845.1 Pteropus vampyrus
CACCTGGACAACTAGAAGCAGCAAAGTGTCCCTCCGGCCACACTGGCCAAGCTGAGATAAATACGTGCATCTCAGGGCCTCCTCCCCCCGGCTGCCTGTCCCACACAGCCTGCTGGCAGGACCCTGCTCACTCTGGTGCCTCAGATCCCCAGAGCGACAGGACACCTGCTGTCCTGAGTACCGCGGGTCGCCAGGCCGGAGGCGGAGAGAGATCGCACGAGGCGGGCGCGGCTCTTGAAGATGCAAGGACAGACTTCCACGTTCCCAGCGAGTCACAGGGCCGCGCTGACCCCCACGTGGGAAGGATCGTGCGACCCTGGTCTGTGAGCGGGAGAGGGAGCCGCGGGGCGGCGGGCCGCGCACACACTCATTTATCGTGGGATGCGCGGGAGGTGACTGGAAGGGCACCCAGGTCAGCACGGGACGGGTGACACAGTCTGCGCCTGATGAGAAAGGCGACGGGGCAGGGGGTCCAGGCGGAGGCCGGAAACGCCCACGTTCCTGATTTGTCTGGGGGACCATGGGCGGCGGTCTGAGGCCAGAGGATGAGGCGTGTGCCCAGAACAGGAGATGGAGCCGGGGCGGTGCTGACCGGTGAGAACGTGGCTGCGGGCTGCAGGCCTTGAATTTCATCTCCATGTCCACCATGAAACCCGAAACAGCCAAAGGAGAGCCAGCTTGAGCATCTCCCCGGGCATCAAACGCTCTGTGCGCATCACCACATTTAACCCTGAAGGCTCTAGGAAAAAGGAGACACTGGGGTCCTTAGTTTTTTTCAACCAATAATTATTTCTAGGGTGCCGACCGCTCGCCAGGCATGGGTTCAGGTTTGATATGGGTTTGGGCGCTCGAGACTACGTTTCCAGCCTCCTGTAATTTAGTCGACTGAAATAGATGAAACATTCAATGAACATGTGAATGAAAAATACAATTAAAAATCGTAAAGAATACATGAGGTTTTGAGGGATTATTACCTATCCCAAAGATATATAGCGATGAAGTGACAAGTCTGGGACCAGGAATAAAAGGGACCTTACGAAGCTGGGCCAATCGATCGATCATCAGTTGCGATGTATGACCATGAGGATAAATAGCTGCTCGAAGGCAAGTGCGATCAATTTGGGGTGACCGTATTTGATCGACCATCCTCTTCCACTGTTTCATGTGCTCACGTGCCTCAGTTTCCTCTTCTGTAATTTTGTCCTGTGGGCCTGTGACCAGGTGTTTGGCTAACGGGGCCTACGCGGGAAGCTCCACAGGCTTTTGAGAAAGATCTCCTTCCTGGATTAAAAAAAAAAAAGAGGCCCCCAACCTTGCTCTCTTCCTAAGGTAGAGCAGAGTGACAAGGGAGGGTCACCATGACCCTCCCATCATCTGGGTGGGGATTGGCTGGATGGGCAGGGGGATTGGAAGGTGACACACGGCTGGATCCTTAATGATATTCTTAATCTGCTTTTCAAACGAAATCAGGTTTATCAGAGGGAAAAGCTAGTGATGACTGCTAAGTGTCTCATTAGAGACACTTGCTGGGGACCAGGCTCTCGAATGGGTGTTTGACGTCCATCATAAAATGTGATTCTCGCCACATAAGCCCATGAGGAGGTACTCTTCCACTGAACAGGTAAGGCAACCAAGGTTTGGAAAAATGAAATCACCTCCCCAGTGTCAAGCACCTTAAATAATATAGTCCCTTATGGAGCAGGGGCACTTTCTTGCTTTGAGGCACCAGGAGCTCCAAACTGCCCTGCCCCCAAGGATGCTCCAGCCTCGGTGGACCCCTTGCCCCGGAAGTGGTCAGTTCTTGTGGGGTGTGTGAAGATGGGGCTTAGACGTCAGCATTTCACAGGGAGGAGTTGGTGGCACCCTGAAACACTTTGTAGCAAAACCTGATGATTAATAAGTGGAAATCTGAACCAAACGAAAAGAAACAAACCCCTCCTCCGGAAGCACGGGTTGGGGGGAGGGGGCACCGGGGCCGATCCCCCCACAAGACAGTACTCCGTTCCCTTGTCTTCAGCTCTATCTGTGGTTTTGTGCCATCCAAGAACGCTTTCTATCACGTTCTGTACTCTTTCCAGATTTTTACCATTACAGTCTTTGCGTCCTTCCTTCAAGGTCACGGGCTAAGTCGGGGTCCTTGGCACAGGCAGAGCAGTGGCATTTACAGAAATGACTGCCTTGGGGGGTTCCATCAGGACTCCGGGAGATGCCCCGCTAGGAAACATCGCTGGACATCCATGTTCTTCGAATCCTCGCGTCCGCTCTCAAGTTTCCCTGCCCTGGCTTCTTTCCGCTCTCCTTCTCCCCGCCGCCTCCTCTCTCTGTTCTCTGCATCTCCCCCAACAGCTCCTTCCGTACCTTTTCCACATCGCTGCTTCTAATCTGTTGGCCCAGAAAACGAAATCGTACGGTGTGCTTCAGTCATCTAAAATAAGACTGAAGAAA
>NW_011907795.1:0-2259 GCF_000151845.1 Pteropus vampyrus
GCTTTCCAACAGCGCATGACTACCATGGTAACATCTTCACTCTAAAAACAATGCATTGCTCAGACATGAATAATTTTTTTCTCATGGAACTAGCCAAAGTGAAGCTATTTTCATATTTGTTCTTTCACTTACTGTACTATGCATATTTATCTATTTGCCCAATAAAATATTGTTTAGTACCTACCATATGATAAGCTGTTTACCACTGGAGATACGTTATGTAGAAAGCACATAATGTCCTTGTCATTTGATATTTGATATTTTAGTGGAAGAAGACAACAAAATATGCAAACAAAAACAAGTAAACAAGTATACCAACACACTGACCTCAGAGAGTACCTAAGCACTATGAAGGAACTTAAAAATATAACAGAGTGACTTGATGGATAGAATACTACAGAATGGGTGGCCAGGGAAGAATACTACAGAATGGGTGGCTATGAATATATTAAATGTGAGCCAAAGAATATGAGCTCATATGAAAGGCCAGCTTACTCAGTGGCTATTAATTGGAATAGTGAAGCTCATAAAACATTGTTTATATTTTTCTCTAAGTAGCTGGCTTTTTATCAGAGAAATAAAAAAAATACATTTTTAAATGGTCATTCTTAAAAAAAAAAATATGTAAAGAATTGACTGATTGCAAAAGTACAGAAGGGATAGCAGAGAATCCAATTAGGCAGCTATTATAGTAATTATGTGACTGAGACCAAGAAACTGATAGTGGAGATAAAAGAAAGGTGAGTTTGGGTTATATTTTGATAGAACTGAAAGGACTTATGGTTGCACTGGACATGACAGTTTAGTGAGAAAGAAGAATCTCATGTGTTGATGATAGAACCAATTATTAAGATAGTAAGAATGTGAGAGAAACTCTTCTGAAAGAAGAGACATCAAATGTCATGTATAATGCATGCTAATATTGAAAAGCAACTGGAGATATTAAGAATATAGATAGAAAAATATTTTGATACATATAGTAGAAGGCATCATGAGATACATATTTTGAAGACACGTGTAAAGATGACTCTAAAGATATTAGAGGGAAGTGGGTTTAAAAGTTTTGGGACATCCCACTATATAGATTTAGTTAGGAAATAGAAGATACAGCAAAAAGGATTAACAAACAGTCATTAAGTAAAAACAGAATAACAAAAAAAAAGAAAAAGAAAAAGAAAATACTGTCATGTCAATATGTATAAAATAAAATGTGCTTTAAAAGAGATAAAATTCTAAATGAGGCAAAATAATGCTAAGATTAAGGAATATGCCAAAAGAAAATTACTCGTAAGATTCTACATTATGGAAGCTGTTGGATCTGATAAGATTTGTTTTATTGGAGTGGTTGGCAGGGGATTAAATTGAGGCTAGATTAATACCAAAAGATAGTTGAAGAAATGACAACAGAGTTTCATCAGTCTTTGAAAATATCTAATTTGAGGGAAATTATTTTTATAAATGGAGATGTAATGGTTATAATTGAGGAGTAAGGAAATCATTAAAGATTCAGTCATAAAAATAAAATAGTTTCTGGAGCAAAGTTCTTTAGAAAATAAGGGCAGATTTGTTCCAAAACAGAGCGTGGATTTGGATCCATGAGCATGGCAATGTGTGACCCATTAGAGAAGCAGAAAAGATTATCCACTGTAACATTAGAGAAAAAAGATCACACAAGAAAGAAGGGAAGACATTTTGTAGATTTGGCATTATGTAACAGGGAGTTTCTGTCTGATTGCTTCCATTTTATTAAAAGATTTAATATATGTAAAGCTCCTAGAACAGTGTTTGGCCTCAAGAATATATAATATGTGTTAGCTACTAATATTTCTCAACAACGTATGAAGCAAAGTCATAAGCTACACATAAAGGGGAGAGTGTAAAAGTATAAGACATGATCATTATTAGGAGCAACACTTTATTTCTGGAGTCCTGCCACCCCCCTCAACCCCCCAAAGTATAAAGAACTTTATTTGTGTGGCTCTATTGCCCTTTCTCTAATTCTTTACTCATTCTGCCCCTAGAAAGGTAGAAACTCATATCTTATTGGCAAATTTAGAAATAATATCCTGGGAATGTAGATAGTTTCGTTAAACTTAAGTGTTAGCAGTAATCTCTTTGGAGTGAGCAAGTTATCTGCATTGTTCCTCCATCACATGACATTAATTTAACAAGGTTAAATCTCCTTCAAAGTTGGGATCTGTCCTGGTCTATCACTGCTCCTCCTGGAGTTTGTTATAAGTTGATTTACTTGCCTGTAAA
>NW_011907796.1:0-2354 GCF_000151845.1 Pteropus vampyrus
TTCCAACCAGTTAAAAGATTTTGATTTCAATTTAGAATAGTAGGGAGATGGGGGTTGCAAAGCACCTTGGCATAAGGCCTCTATGGATAACAATGGGGTGAGGTATTTCTTTGTAGCCAGTTTGAGTCAGGAAGAAGAGATTCCCAGTGCCTTCAAAGTATTTCCTATAGAGAATTATTTTTAAAAGAAAGCAGTTGTAAATTTGGCTTATCCTGCAGATATTTCCCAACTATTTCTCCAACATTGGAGACTTCTTAGATCATGAAGTTTCAAAACCCAGCGCCTGGAAGAAAAGGGTGCTAAGTTGACCTACACAGTAAAGAGTCAGAGAAAACTGGAAAGAGAATTGTGGCAGAGTTAAATAAAAAGGGTGATCTAGTGAATCCAGTGCCCATCCCACTCCCTCTATCTGTCACCCCATTAGATGAATATTTCTGTTTTCTCTCAAGTCTCTGAGATTTGCTCTGAAAGACGATCTTTCAGATCAAGTATACAGAAATATTTTCTGAAATAAAATTCACAGATAATATTAAAACTTGTTTAATCTTTAGCAAGAAATGCTACCAAAAAGTTCAAAACCCTGACACTTCAATTTAACTGCTTGTGAAATACTCCTCAGAATCTGCAGTGGAGACGCCAACATTAACCGGAGAGCAGGAAGGGAGATGGGAACTTAGAATGTGATGCTTATGATTAAAAAATTATTCAGAAGCTAGAAAATTGGGTACCAACAATCAAGAACTGAGTGTTCAAAAAAAAAAAAAAATTGAAGGTGAGATGGTGATCATCCCTTCAGTTCACCAGAAGCTGGAAGAAAAAATAAATCCTGAAAAATAGTAACTAGGATACAGTTCAAATAGCAGACAGGACATGCAGGCCTTGGCTTCCCTTCACTCCATGTCAGTGTAGAGAAATGAACTGTGTTACGGGTCTGCAAACAGACAAATACAGACGTTGAGAGTAAGCATTTAGAAAATTTTATAGCAGTCTGACATGGCTTGATCGGGTTGATTTTTTATTTCATTTTTCTAGTAAATAAAAATGATTTTTTATTTCATTTTTCCTTTTCGACAAGGTATCAGCCCAAAACGATTTGGGAGGAAAAAGGATGGGTCTGTCACCAGGATTATTTGAGAAGTTCTGCCCTAGTCTCCATTGAAAGGAGGTTCTAGAGTGTCAGGACTTACCTGACATAATGGTCGGAGAGACCCAATGACCACCTGCCTCCGTGGCTTCGTAAGCAAATTTGTAGGAACAAATTTCCGAAATGTCGAGAACGCGCCCAATGAAACTGACTCGGTAAGAACGCCGTTTGCCATTAGAAGAGAACAGCCTTTTGCGAACGTTTCAGTGGTTTTCGATCAATTCTATTTCCATTTTTCTCTGTGGATATGTAGGTCTGAGTCCTACAGAGAGAAAAGGCTGCAAGAAACACAGATAGATCTTCCCTAGAAGAGTCAGAAAATAGGCAGCGCTAGCTAGAGACTTCCTTTACGTGCAGATAAAACGAGGGACAATTGCTCATTGCAGACCCTCAGTTTGCTCAGTTAACTCAGTTTGTTGGCCAATTTGAACAGGAAGTGAAGGGGCTGGGGCTCCTGGACTCTGTTTCTATCTGCTGTAAGGTGGTGACTGGTTTATTTAGTTCACCAAGTCAAATGCTAATCTCTTCTTGGAAACACTCTCACAGATACACATAGAAATAATGTTTTACCAGCTCTCTGAGCATCACTTAGCCCAACTAAGTTGACACATATGATTAAGCATCACTGTATGGATGAAAAAGGGCCCACATAAAGCCCAGGGAAGGCCAGCATGGCAGGCCCTACAAACCAAGACCAAAATTAAATACCTAGGATGCCCTGAACGTAAAAATTCCTAAAAGTGGGTCATGGCGGATAGTCACATCCTAGGGCTGTAGCTTTCTTGACAAAGGTCAATCTTTATCTTAAGTAGGCCTTTTTGCATCTAAGGTAACATAGTCTTGAAATACAGAGTAATCCTCTTCTCTGGGACTCATGAGGGCATACCCACTCCACTATAGAATCCCTCATTGTTATCTTGTTCCCCACATACCTTCTCTATGTGCTGTAAAACTTAATTATTACCTTGTACCCACCAATGTAAAAGAAGTATGTGTCTGTTTTATGTTTTATTCAATTCCAGAGATCTCCCTGCTTTGCTTTCTCTCACCCCCTTAATCTACCACCAGTAGATTTCATGTAACCCTCCTTAAGTCTCCTTCTTTGATTCGAATGTGTAAAATAAGCTGTAAAACTGCCATTCTCCAGAGCATTTTTTCAATCCGCTGAGATTTTGCTTCTCAGCAAATGTCATCAGTTTGGCTCAAATAA
>NW_011907797.1:0-2911 GCF_000151845.1 Pteropus vampyrus
TTAAAAAAATAATAATGGAAAACTTCCCTAACCTGGTGAAGGAAGTAGACATGCAAGCCCAGGAAGCATAGAGAGTTCCAAACAAGGTGAACCCAAAGAGGCCCACACCAAGACACATCATCATTAAAGAGGTTAAAGACAAAGAGAGAATCTTAAAAGCAGCAAGAGAAAAGCAGTTCATTACCTACAAAGGATCTCCCATATGACTGTCAGCTGATTTCTCAACAGAAACTTTGCAGGCCAGAAAGGATTGTCATGAAATAGTCAAAGTGATGAAAAACATGGACCTACAAACAAGATTACTCTACCTAGCAAGGCTATCTATCGTTCAAAATTGAAGGACAGATAAGGGGCTTCGTAGACAAGAAAAAGCTAAAGGATTTCATCACCACCAAGTCAGTATTATAGGAAATGTTGGAGGGACTTCTTTAAGAAGAAGAAAAAACACCAAAAAGAAAAGATAAAAAATATGAATAGTAAAATGGCAACAATTACATGTCTAGAAACAATTACTTTAAATGTAAATGGATTAAATTCTCCTATCAAAAGATAGGATGGCTGGATGGATAAGAAAACAAGACCCTTATATATACTGCCTACAAGAGACTCACTTCAGATCAAAACACACACGTAGACTGAAAGTGAAGGGATAGAAAAAGATGTTTTATGAAAAGAAAAACAAACAAACAAAAAAACTAGAGTAGCAATACTTATACCAGACAAAGCAGACTTTAAAACAAAGGCTATAACAAGGGACAAAGAAGGACCCACTTATCTCACTTCTGGGAATTTATCTGAAGAAACCCAAAATACTACTTCAAAGGGACATGAGAATCCATATGTTCATTGCATCATTATTTACAATAGTTAAGATATGGAGGCTACCTAAGTGTCCATCGATGGATAAATGGATAAAGAAGATGTGGTATATATATATATATACAATGAAATATCACCCAGCCATAAAAAAGAATGAAATATTGCCACCTGCAACAACATGAATGGACATAGAAGGTATTGTGTTGAGTAGAAAAATGCCATATAATTTCACTTACACGTGAAATCTAAAGAACCGAGTAAAAAACAAACAAAACAGAAACAAACTCATAGGTACAGATAACATTTTGATGGTTGCCAAATGTGAGGGGAGTTAGGGGATGGATGAAAAAGGGGAAAGAATTAAAAAGTACTAATCGGTAGTTATAAAATAGTTATGGAGATGTTAAGTGTAGCATAAAGAATATAATCAATAATGTAATAAATATGTAGATTGGCAGATGGGTACTAGATTTATCAGGGTGATCACTTTGTAAGTTATATAAATGTTTAATCACTGTGTTGTACACCTGAAACTAATATACTATTATATATGAACCATAATTTAAAAATAAAAAATTATTTAAAATAATAAACAAAAAATTAGAATTAAAATTAAAAAGACAAGTACTAGATTGAAGGAAATGTTTAAATATTAAATATTTAAATGATGAATAATTAATATACAAATTATATAAAAAGCTTCTACATATTAATAAGATAAAGGTTAGCCTGAAGTTTAAAAATGGACGAAGGATAAAACCTGGGAATTTACAGAATAATGGATACAAAAGGCAATATACATATGAAAAGATCCTTAGCTTCATTATTAATAAAGAAGGTGAATATTTTTAAATAAAAATTTTGGCCCCTAAATTGGAAGAAACTTAAAGTATTGATAATTTTATTCATTGAAAAACGTAGTAGAAGAATGACTCACTTAGGCCATTTTAAAAGTCATTTGACAATATTTTTCAAAAATTTAAATGCTATACTCTTTGATCCGACAACTCTACTTCCAGGAGTTTTAAAAAAACACTTGCACATGTGCACAAAATTTATGTACAAAATACCCTTGAAGTACTGCTTATAACAGCAAGTTCTTTCCATGAGAGAGTAGTTAAAATGAATTAGATTACATGTATTCTATGGAACACTATGAAACTATTATAAAGAATGAGGGGGGTTGGGGGTTGGGAGAATGGGGTGAAGGGTTAAAGAAGTACAAATTAGTAGTTGATAGTCGGTCATTGGGGTAGGGAGCATGGCAGAGAGAATGCAGTTAGTATTAAAATGATGGCTAGGTGGAGGGCCAGGGGAGGGAGGGAGCAATTGGGGGGATCATTTCACAAACTATATATATGTCTAACCAATGTACTGTATACTTAAAACTAATTTAAATAAATATTTTTTTAAAAAAAAATTAATGCAAAAAACAAAAAACAAAAAAAAAAGAATCAGATAAACCCATATCAGGAAAGAGTTTCAGAAAATAGCGAATGAGAAAATATATGTACCTCACTAAACAGAGGTACAGCATTATTGTGTTTATGTTTTTAAACTAAGAAATTTGAGTCACAATGTGTCCGTATATATATGCGTCTGTGTGTATACACACAGATGTATATATGGATGTGTGTGTACACATCTACACACACACACACAGGCATAGAGAGATAAGTGAGGGACTCACAAATAAACCAGATTTACTGGGAGGAAATATTAGCTGGTGGAAAGAGCAGTGAGAAAAGCCAGGATTTTCTCTGCATAGCACTGAATCTTTTAATCTTTTTTAATAAAAATTATATTCATGCAACACATGTAACATTTTCAAAAACTAAAGCAGGCGGAGAAGTTTGAAAATGCCAAAAAGGACCCCCAAAAAAAATATTAAAGTCCCTTATAACCCCATAATCACCTTTCTTAGATGAAAATCTGACCACCGTATATAGGCCTTGAACACTCCCACTTTCCGACAGGATAAACACCTTAGCATGTAAAGCGTTTATCCTTCGTAGATTTGCATCCTATTCTCCCTGTAGCAGTAACCTAACATCGGACCACAACTCGAAATTGAATTTTTGGCTACAACTAC
>NW_011907798.1:0-2842 GCF_000151845.1 Pteropus vampyrus
TATTAACATAAAGTGTAGGAAAACAGGTAACATTAAAATCTAACACTCAAATGTAGCATTTATTTTGTTTACTCATTCCTTCTCCATAACCAGTTTTACAGTGTAATAATAATGTAAATAGCTATTTAAGCTATTATTTTATACTATACTAAAAATGGCATTCTTGGGTAAAAAAGTTGGTTTACCTTTTTATTTTTAACTTCTTCCAAAACGATTTCCAAAAAAGCGATACCGGCTTTACAGTATCCCGAGCATCCTCCCTACACTGCTAGTTATTATTTCGAAGCCAGACTGGGTCTCAAATCCAAGCTCTAGCCACATCGACTGTCAGCAGGTTAAATGTTTTGGAATCATCTACCATTAAATGGGATGAACACTTCCTTGCTATTTAGGAGATTTAAGCATAGCATACTGTTGTATGTGCTCACAAACAGAGCTGCCCAATAACACCCACACATCCAAAGGGTGGGAGAAAAGCCAATTGCTACTGTTGTAGAAGATAAAACATCTCAATAAGGTTAAGATTCATATAATTAGCCAGGCCATTTCTGGCATTCCTGGAAGAGACGAACCAGAAAAGTGATGCTCATAACCTGCCCCCCACCCCAAGCTGTGATGTTATGACTTTTGGCTTAGCAATATTTACTGTTACTTTGTGCCAGGCACGATGTTAAGATTTATACATCAGCTTACTATCACAATACATTTGTGCTTCCACGGTGCCTATTCACTAAGTCTCAAATATACAGTATGCAGTTTAACTGCTGAGTCCCATGTCCCTAGCCTCTGTTCACAACTCCTGACACCTGGGACATAGGTGAAAGGACACGCGCCACTAAATTACGATTGAAGGAGGTGTCACAGGATAAATAGACAACGACACCTGCTTCTACTAATGGGCTATAATTGCTCAAGAGGGGAAAAAAGATGACCCTTACTCCCCCTTTCCTTCTTTCTCTCTCCCTTAAGGAACTCAGGCTTTCAAGGATTTAATTTTTTCTTACCAGTCTCCGTGTTGAGTGTCTCAGCAGATGACATTTGCAAGGATGCATAATTTCCTTCCGGCCCATAAATATCAGGCACTGGCGAAGGTTCCCTAGAACTGGATGCTTCAGGGCAAGGTGAGCTCTGGGAACAAGCTGGATCCACACTCATGTTGCCGAGTTGAAGCAGAGAGGAGAAAAAACCAAAGAGCTAGATTGTAAGAAAGGCCCAGGCTTAAGTATCTCAGTAAAAGAATTTAGAGAAATGCAAAGATCTCCAGATGTAAAAGTATCAAAAAGACAGAATGAAGTGAGTCACCTTTACAGGAACAAGCGCAAACCAGCCCTATCTAGCAAAAGGTGAAAAATTTGGAGGCTCTAGATTTATAAGTAAGGCTCAACCAAATTTAGACCCGCCCCTCCTGGCAGCCCCACACCCACACACACCCTTGCGAATTCTGTTAATCCTGTCTGCCAGTCTCACCAAGGCCATTGTGATGCAAAAGGTAGCTGCGGAATAGCCCAGACTGGGTGGAGAAGGAGAAAACTGGGGCCACCGAACCTGGAGACGAAATAAACCCAGCAATGAAATATTTCTGGATTCAGCGTGTTTCCACCATTTTAAAATCAAACATGCACCTCTAATTCCTGACGCTACCTCAGGTGATAGAAACTCCCATTAGGACAATCAATTTCTTGATTTTGAGACCCTCTTAAGGTCTCGAAATAGGGCTAGTTATGCAGATACTCCAACTTACTCCATTTTCCTCTTTGATTCACCCTGAAGTCACAGTAAAACACATATTGTGCGTGGCTAAGGCATCAATTGATGTTAAAAATAGTACATGTGTTCAACTTCCACTGGAGTTCCTTCTTGTTTTTTAGCTTTCAGAAAGAGGATAGTCTTTCTACCGGGACTGTACATGTCCTCTTTTCAATAAAAGCCAGAGGAAAGGAGCTGGGATCTGCTAATCTAAGACACTTTGGTGTCCTGTTAGTAATTATGCATAAACCATTACCATTGAAGAGTTTTAGTTTCTTTACACTCATTACTGGAATCTTGGTTCACCCACTTTAAGAAGTCTCAGCTTCCTCATCTGTAAATAGGGACAAAAAAATTTTCTGTGCTGTTGTAAGAATTAAAAGAAATAAAATACTAAATTCTAAATGCAGTATTTGATACACCAGTGACCTACAAACATAGCTGTTAATAGGAGTTCTATCAGGATCCTATGCCCATGCCTTCCAAGTTTGAAATCACCTTTTGTCGTGATTTTTATTTTAATCCAGTGAACAACAGGATAGAATGAAAGCACTACCTTTTAATTTTACCTGAGACATTACTAGATGTAAAATAATGAAATTTATTGGCCAATCCAATTAAAGGAGGGAGGCAAAGAAGGACATTCTCTAGGCAAATGTAATTTTTATACTGGACTTGCCAAAGCAAATGTCTGTGATAGGTTCCTTTTAGAGTCAATGTTTGCCCTCCTTGTCTATCCCTCCTTCCCAAGCAGTCATCTTTTTCTGGTTTTTCCCCCTCTGGCTCTTTCTTTAATCAGCTTTTCCTTCTCTGGTCAGGTAATTCAGTCAAATCCTTCAACTCCACTCCATCCCACTTTTTTTTTTTTTTTTTTTTTTTTTGTCTTCTAAAAGAACAGTTTTTGGAGTTGGGTTCCAGCACTAACCTATTTATGACAAAGATAACAGATTATGGCTTTCAATTGTCCTCCCCATTCCCAAATTCAACACTCAAGAAACAAGATTTCTTCCTCTTTTTCAGTCTCCCACCCCTAAAAGAACCCTTAGCAAATACCAATTATATATTTTTCTAAGTTACAGCTCTTGACTAATCCCCC
>NW_011907799.1:0-1501 GCF_000151845.1 Pteropus vampyrus
AAAAGTTCCACTTTTTCCTCTCATAATAAATTGTATGGTAATTATATTTATTAAAACATTACAAGGTATTCTCTATATGACTGGTCTTCATAAATGCAGAAGTCAGAGCTAAAGTTTAAATACATTTTAAGATTCAAAAAGTGCAAACTTCTGGCAAAGAAAAAACTTTTATAGACTTATTGTAACAATAAAATAATAGCAATCTCCATGAATTAGATTTGACTAAGTCAAAAATACATAAAATGTTATAATTATTAACATATTTTTATAATACCAAATGTATGTTATAAAAATAACTTTACTATAGAAAGAAAAGTGTCTGACTTTCCTCAGTGTTTTGTTTTCTTGTTTTGTAAAAAAAAAATTTGTTTGTTTTTTCTCAAAAGAGTAAAGTAAAAAGCAATCTATCATATTTCTAGAGAGTGTCAAAAAATGTTAAGAATAGTAATAAAATAAAAGAATTTTTTTCCTTTCAGGAATTTCAACTCTTCACATATTCCAATTTCAAAAGACTCCATTATTGTAAAAAATTCTACGAATAATATTTAATTTATTGCAAATAGCACACAACTAAATTTCTATATTTTTGTTTATGGTATATAATGCTGATAAAAATATAAAATATTCTAATTAACTCTTAACGCAATATTCATTAATACAGATTTTTTATTATATTATTTATGAAGAAACATTGACAAACATTTCTAAAAATGAGAAAAAAGTTGAACATGTTTATGATATTGGAAAAACCTGTCACATACCTCAATCGGATTTGAATAAAATAGGTACACTAATCAAGCATCAC
Organism: Pteropus vampyrus; assembly: GCF_000151845.1. Lineage (NCBI taxonomy): Eukaryota > Metazoa > Chordata > Mammalia > Chiroptera > Pteropodidae > Pteropus > Pteropus vampyrus. Next base: position 806 of record NW_011907799.1, read on the forward strand.
CAACGATAAACACCACCACCCATAAAATACACAGAATTCTCCTGAACAAATAATGAGTGAAGTCACAGAAAAAATTCTTGGGTTAAGTACTTGATATTTATTTGTAGGAACTCTGTCAGTTGTTAGCAAACAATGGAGCTGAAAATCCTATGCTGCCAGAGATAACTATTTTCTTTTTCTTATTGAAGTGTAGTTGACATATATCATTATTTTAGTTTCAGGTGTATAACAATTCAATATTAGTATTAACTGTGAAATGATAACTATAATGAGTCTAGTTACTATCCGTCAATATACAGTTACCAGTCCCCCCCCACTGTGGTGAGAACTTAGCAACTTTTAAATATGCAACAAAGTACTACTGACTATAGTCACCATGCTGTTGGTTACATCTCCATGACCTACTTATTTATTTTATAACTGGACGTCTGTACCTGTTGACCTCATTCATCCATTTGGTCCACACTCCAGCCTCCCTCCCTTCTGGCAAATACCAATCTGTTCTTCGTATCTATGAGTTTTGTTTTATTTGTTCTTTTATTTTTATTTTTTTTATATTTCACATGTGAGTAAAATCATGTGGTATTTGTGTTTCTCTGGCTCATCTCACTCAATATAATACCCTCTCGGTCCATCTATACTGTAGCAAATGGTAAATTTTCTTTTTTTCTTTGGCTGAATAGTATTCCATTATAT
>NW_011907800.1:0-1710 GCF_000151845.1 Pteropus vampyrus
GTTGTCGTGGCGACCGCAGGCCCTGCGGCGAGCAGAGTGTGCCGGGCACTGATGGGGACACGCGCACGGCCTGTGCGAGCACGCGTCCTCGGCACGGGCACACCCGGCGTCAGGCCTGACCCGTCCGCGGCCACGCAGAGACGGTCACTTCGAGGTCACTGAATCACAGTGCCGCGTGGACCCCTCGCACTGCCCATCCGTAGTAACCCTCTTCCCTCCCCACGGGCCAAGGAGACCCACGCGCCGGGCGTGGGAAAGCACGGGGCTCCGACCCGGTGTCTGGCCTGCCCAGCGACGCCGCCGCCCCCACAGAGAGCGACGTCTCGACCCGGGTCCAGCCGGGACGCAGAAGGCCCAGAAAACCAACCGCCAAGTGTAAGTTTTGTGTCGGGAACGCGCCCATTTGTCCGGGGAGATGCGATGTCAGGGTTACGTCTGCACCAGGTCCCGGAACCTTGAAGACGGCTCACCGAGAGTGCAGGAGGGCGTGCACCCAGCTGCCCCTGCCCCTGCCCCTGCCCCTGACCCTGACCGCCGCCCTCCCCACCCCGGAGGGAGGTGCGTCCCCACCGCCCCCCACCCCCGCCCCCGGCGCTCGTCTAGAGTTTCGGCTGGGTTTTTAAACGAGGTGTTGGATCTAACAGAGGTACGCGGTGGATTCATATTTCAATGAGTTTTAATGGAATAATCACTTGCAATTACTTGGCTCATAAAGACGGCGGAGCGCACGTCAGGAACACTCCCGGGCAGGACGGGTGGGCGTCTTGCCAGGGTGAGGCCGCGCCCCTCACACCTGCCACCTCGCGCTCCTTCCTGTCTCCATGGGAACCAGATCCCGGGGCAGCAAGGATGCGGCCGGCTGGCCCCCGGGCAGTACAGGCCTAAGTGGACGCGAGGTGGGGGGGCGCCCTCCCTCCACCCAGGGGCCTCGTCTGCCTGGCCTCACCCTTCTCACTGTGCCACTTCCTTCTCCAGCCTTCTGCGTGGTGGCAGGATCCCAAGAGGAGGGACAACCAAGTGTCCCTCTGCCATCCCCTCCCCCAGACCCTCAACCCTCCCTCTGCCCTGACCCTTTGATTCCCTCCCCGGGAAGCAGGCAGGTCCAGTGGTGGCTGGGGGCCATGCTCAGCACTTAATCTTCCCAGTCCTTGCGGTGGCCCTTGTCACCTCTCCCCAGAGCTCCTTCTGTGAAAGCCACCTGGGCAGTCAGTGGGTGGGGGGGGGAGTCTCTCCGTGGGGGACCCTAATTCTCTTATCACGGGGCAGGGGGCGGGCAGAACCCTGCTGTGTTCCAGTTTCTGCCCATTCAGTGCTGCCTAGGGAGGGGCTAAAACCTTGGGGACAGCACTCCTGGAGACCAGGCCCTGTGGGCTGTCCATCTGCACTGGCCTTCGGAAGCCATGAAGAGGACAGGTCACCCTTCGCCCAAGGGGGGAGAGAGGGACAGTGGTGCCCGGTGCCCACAGTTCGGCTTCCTTCCGCCTCCTGTGGCTGGAATTTCTAGCTGCCCCCGGCTCCCTGGGTGACTGCCCGAAGCTCTGCAGGGTCGTCCCGAGGACACGGCTAAAGCCATCAGCCCCTGGACGTGGTCTGTGTGTTCTAGTCAACTGTCTGTGTGTCCTCTCTCCACGGAGGGCTGGGACGTCAGGCTCAGCTCAGCCTGACAGTCCCCAGAGGGCAGGGCAGACAAGTGTGAGCTCAGCATGAAAT
>NW_011907801.1:0-2108 GCF_000151845.1 Pteropus vampyrus
ATTTCCCATTAAAATTGACCAGCAAAGTCTCCCTTGATCTCATATCCTTCTTCGGAGACTGCTTTTTCTTTCCTGTCTCATCATTACAGACTAAATGTTGTGTCCCCCCACAGATCATGTACTGAAATCTAATATTCAGTGTGATGGTATTTAGAGGCAGGGCTCTTGGGAGGTGATTAAATCACGAGGCCCTCATAATGGGATTTGTGTTCTTATAAAAAGAGACCAGAAAGCACTCTTGCCTATTTCTGTCATAGGATACAACAAAAATCCAGCAGTCTGCAACTAGGAAAGAAACTCTTTACAAAACCTGACCATGATGTCATCCTGACTTCAGACTTTTCAGCCTCCAAACCTATGAGAAATAAATCTCTATTGTTTATAAGTCATATAATCTATAGCTCTTTAATATAGCAGTTAAAAATAACTAAGATACTCTCCTTGCAATAAAAGCTTCAAAAGAATTGCCAGTACTCATTGTTTCTACTTCCTGTTCTTAAATTCCCTCTGAACTTTCTCTAGTCATCACTTGCCACCACTATTCTCCTAACATTATTATTCTCAAAGTCACATAACTTTCTCTGTATTGAGTTTCACAGTCAATTCTCAGTGCTCATTTTACTAGACCTATCAACACCACTTAATAAGTTTATCAGTCCCTCTTTCTTAAAATATTACTTCACTTGTCCTCTGGAGTGTCAGTCTTTCTTGGTTCTCTTCCTTTGCTTCTCTTCTGTGTTGTTCTTAGTTGTATCTACGATGCATAGCTTTTGACTGCAATGACTCAGGCATTCAATAATTACTTTCTGGATGAATGAATAAATTAACAATGCTTTAAAGCTATTCTTACTGTTCAACTAAAAGTAAGCTTAGAGACAAATATTAGCATTAAAAAATGAATGTTAATCATTTGTGTCTTCTAACAATACATGAAATGTTCCTATAAAAATTATAATACTGCCTAATGACAGTTGTCATGCAATTTTTTGTTTAATGTTAAATCACAAAATTTTTACATGTTTTTGTAATTTTAGTATTGCCTTTCTAATCAGAGTATAATTAACATTGCTGACATTTGCATACACTGTTAATTTTAATGTATTCACCTACATTGTGTAGATGTTTTCACAAATGTTTTCCTCTGCATAAGAAATTTTCAGTGCTAATCACATGCTTGTCAAAAGCCTTCTCAGATTATATGGTGAGTACAGAAAATTTCTGTGTTAAGCGCAATACAAAACTTACTTTTGTTTTAAAAAAACAATAATAATAAACAAAAGTAAAACTGTGCAATTGTCTAAGAATTATTAGTTTCTTTAACATATCCATGGAGGCACAACAGTGTCTCTGTAAAATAAGAACAAACAGAGCAAGAAAACATGAAATTACTACATAATTTGTCTTACATATTTGTTTTCCTTTGATAAAAAATAGTTTATTACAGAGGAAATCATTCTAATAAATGGATGCATATCATATAAGAAGTCATGAGATTAAAAAGGAGATGTTATTATTCTATTTTTTTTTTCAGAACAGACAAACCTGAGATATGCTCAAGTAACATAATTTTATTATTCAGGGTCAGCTCACTGTTTCACCTTGCAAACTGAGTCTTCTTTAGATGAAAAAAACTCATATGATTATCAGACAGATATGATTTACTAAATATTTGAGAATAAAAGCATCATACAATTTTAATGGATCTATAATTATAATTCCCAAGTATCTTTCCTTCCTCAATTAATTGGGTAATGACATTGCTAGAATTAATCCAAGGTCATCAGCTTGCACATTGTGCAGATGGTTTCTCCACTTTACGAGTATACAGGGGATTTGAGATGACTGTTGCCTGCTGCTTTTCAAACCAATTTTTATTCTTAAAAATCCACATTTTCATTGCAGCTGAATAGCTAAGCCATATGTTGCTTCATGAATACTTTAAAATATCTGGTGCATGTAATTATTATGCTAAAATTAGAATGCATTAGTATTTTTTGATTTTATTGTAAGGAGAGGACACTTACAGTACAATGTTTTATGTGTGTTTTATTTTATTATTTTTTTTTCTCCAAGTACCAAGTTTTAGTTTAAGTTATGGTCTCAGTGAG
>NW_011907802.1:0-2126 GCF_000151845.1 Pteropus vampyrus
AAGGTAGTGAGCTTAAATGCCTATTATAAAACTAGTAAAGCTGAGCGCTCTGAGTGTCAGAGGGGCAGGTGGACTCTGGGAAGGAAACACTAGCATTTGCCCTCCAGAACTTTCTCAGTGGCTCAGAATGGGTTTACGTAGATAGGTCAATTTCATTATAAGAGGGTTTAGATATGAGGAATGTAGCTACTCATTAAATGTCTACTGCGACTGGATATATCACATTAAGGGGAACATAAAGAAGTGTTAGGATTCAACAGGCCTGCTTTTATGGGTTCAAATTTGCCTTCTGTGACTAGTCCTAGCACATAATTTCTGACTAAATATTGGTTTATTTAAAATACAAGCTCTTTGGTATTTGAAGCGAACCACTGAAAAGTTTGTTTCACTGGAGGCTTCACGTTTACAGCTGGAAATTCTTAGCCAGTTAACTTCATCCACACTGAGTGCATGCTACATACTAAACATTCCTTGCCCTCTGGGGGCTTACATTCTATTGGGAGTGACTGATAGGTTAAATAATCTCCTGAAAAAGGTGATAAATGCCCCCAATAAGGCACGTGCATGGACCATAAGAACGTAGTGAGGAGGGGAATGGCAACAGGGTGGTTCTGAGAAGGTTCTCAGAGGAGAATGCTTTATTCTGACCCATCCTTAGGAATATTCTTTTCCTTAGAAGGGGAGTGCAATAGGCCCCCCTTATCCGCGGTTTTGATTTCTCTTGTTTCAATTTCCCACTGTCAAGTGCAATCTAAAAATATTAAATGGAAAATTCCAGAAATAAATTCATGAGTTTTAAATTGCATTCCATTTCGCATAGCATGATGAAATCCCAAGCAGTCCCAGGATGTGAATCATCCTTTTGTCCAGTATCTCTAGGCCGTACACACTACCCACCGGTTAGTTAGGAGCCCTCTCGGTTATGAGATCGGCTATTGCCGTATCACTGTGCCTGTGCGGAGGGAACCTTTATTTTACTTAATCCCCTAAAACTCAAGAGTGGTGATGCTGGCAATTTGGACATGCCAAAGAGAAGCCACGAAGTGCTTCCTTTAAGTGAAATGGTGAGCACAGTACAATAAGGTATATTTAAGAGACTATTTTTATATGACTTTTATTACACTATATTGTTATAACCTGTTTTATTATTATTGTTAATCATTCTGCCTAATTTAGAAAATTAAACATTATCATAGGTATCTACGGATAAGAAAAAAAACATAATAGTATATAGGGTTTGGTACTATTCATGGATTCAGGCAACCACTGGGGGTCTTGGAACATGTCCCCTCTGAATAAGGGGGCACTAGTGTATGTGTAAAGCATATATACAGGCCTCTAAGGACAGGCATGGGGGCAGAAGCTCAGACAAGGGGCATCCCCTTCTCAACGGTGTTCAACTTTACAGGTTTTCTCTCAGCCTGGTCCTGCCCAGAAAGAGAGACATGTGCCAAGGACCCAGCTGTGTAAGATAGTTCCATCCTAAGAACACAGCAGGTGAAGCCATGCAGAGTTGAGAGACGAGCCCGGATTCAGCAACATCAGAAGTGCACCAGGCAGGCCACCAGTCTATCAGAGTGCTTGCTCCTCAGAACCTGGCTCTCCTCGATGGGTTCTACTCCTTTCTTTGGCATTTCATAGAATCCCTTCCTTTTTCCCAGGAGATTTTATAATTAAATGAGATAAAGGCAGGAAATCTGTAATAGAGTACTAACTTCCATGTATGCCAGATTAAAAAAAAAAAAAAAAAAAAAAACGTATGAAAAAACCCCAGCTCACAGAATAACACAGTCTGGTGGGAAGAGATCAAAGGGCGGCCGCATGACTGGGCTGGCGAAGGGCTCCTTTCCCAGGAGGTCCACATCCTGCCCCTTCAGAGCAGGGACAGGGCAGAGGAGGAAGTGGTGTGCAGCAGCCTGAGTGAGTGCAGTTCTCAGGGATATGGTCTCAGTTCCAGGGCTCCGGGAGTGTGCCTGTGAGTATGGGAATGGCGCACACACATCTGCTTGTATTCATAAACACGGCTCCAGGAGGCAGAGTTTTAAATTACCACTCCCACCACTGCTAGCCTCCCCTTTAATCCTGTAAAGATGTCAGGTCCAGATAGACCTTGGTGGGGATAGGGC
>NW_011907803.1:0-1849 GCF_000151845.1 Pteropus vampyrus
GAAGGAAGGAAGGAAGGGGAAGGAGGGAGGGAAGGAGGAAGAAAGGGAAGGAGGGAAAGTGGGAGGGGGGAGAGGAGGAAGAAAGGAAGGAGGAAGGTCCTTGTGTTTATTTTGCATACAGTAGGCACTTAATTGATAATAAGAAAAATAGTCTAAAAGGCTAAAAAGTATTTGAAAGTTGCTCCTATCATAAGGCATCTTTTTTTTCCCAAGTGCTTTCTTTTTTAAATTCTGAAAAATAATTGCCAGATATCCAGACATGTGATGCTAAACATAGAACCCACTGGAATACCATCAATTATGTCCTGGGTATGTGCTGATTCATAGCAAGTGGAAGCTCTTTAGACTGATTCTTTATGTGCTCAAATTTACAAGACTAAAATGTGGGGGCAGTTAGTCAGCCAACCTCATGTATGCGTTCTACTTGCCCAAACAACACAGTAGATCCCTTTGTTACCCTCTCTTCCCCTAACTTTCCCACCACTGAGACCTCAGAGGTGGCAGCTGCTGACATCAGCCTGAAAGCAAAGCTTGAGATTGTCTAGTGAAGAGGCCGGATCTCCACCACTAAACAGGCAGCCTTCTTGCTACCCTTTGTGGTCTGTGGGTTCTTCGAAGGTACACAGAGAAGGTGTTGGTGGGAAGGTCAAAGATTCCTCATAGAAAATATTTAAGGATGTAGATAGTGGAGAGCTAGAGTGCCCCGGATTGCCTACACCAATTGGTACAGGACCCTGGGCCCATATGCCCAGTCCCAGAGCCCTAAGACAGAGAAGGTCTGGATTTTGGCACAGCTTGGATGCTATGTCTCCTTAGACAAGTCAGTCACCCTCTCTGAACCACAGTTCTGTAAAGTGATACTCAATGACCTCTATAGTTCTTTCTGGAATACAATTCTGTAATCTTAAATAAAGAATAAGGCCTGGGGCAAATATAAGAATTGAATTATATTACCTAATCTATAACCCACCACATAGACTGATCGGCCTAGCTTGCACATTCTTGATTAAATGAATAATTCACAATTTAATTATGTATTGAGGGCAAATGTGAAAGTGGAGGTTCCATGAGGAGCCATCTTTATGTAGAATTTAAGTTGACGACTGACTGTTGATGTGACTTGAAAAGCCAGGAAGTTCTCCTTACATAAAATAAAAAGACACTGCACGATTGTTGCGGAGGCTCCAAGCTCCTTTCAGCAGCTTTCATTTCACAGAGATCAGGATGGAACTCACGCTATGGTGAAACGCCTGAACGACAATCTTCCCTGTAAGAAGGTTTGACCGTGGGGCTCAACTCAGAAAGTACCTACTTGGGAAAATTAACATTCCCTAAAGTGTCACTGCTCAGTAGGTTATCCACAGACCAGCAGTAACAGCATTGGAGTGGGTGCTTGTTAGAAATGCAGACTCTGAGGCCCCAACCCAGAACCACTGAATCAAACTCTGCCTGTTTACCAGATTTATGGGTGATTTGTTTGCACCTTAAAGGTCAAGAAACCCAAATATAACTGTGTGCTTTGCACATACAATTGTGAATAAACATTCACTACTCGACAGTAAAAGATTCTGTTAAATCAAACTGAGCCTGGTTAGGGTGTAAGCCAGTAAATTTAGAGAGGGGGAAAAATGCAGAAAAGGAACCTGAGGGTGAACAGATAACTCATCTGCTACGCCTGCGCAAAATTGAATTAGCTCTTTATAATTTCTCTTCAATTTGATTTTTAAATGGAGCTATTATGACTCAGGTCTAACGGGCTCAGAGTCATTAACCAAAGTGGTACTGAGAATTAAGAGGACACCCCTCCCGCTTCTTCTCCATGAACATTTTTCTTGTTTTAGAGTGGGCG
>NW_011907804.1:0-2311 GCF_000151845.1 Pteropus vampyrus
TTGAAAATAACAAAATCTAAAAAGCAGGCCACATGTCTGCAGTGTGCAAAAGACAAAGTAACATGTGGGTACCTGGCTGTAAAACATTTAAACATTCTGTTACATTGGATTCAAGTTCAAAAGGTTTTGGATCTGAGCGTGATTATTAACTGCTGAGAAAATCTAAACCTAGGGCCAACTGTACGAAAAGCTGAAGAGCCGCAGAGGGAGTTGTGGGGAGAGAAGGGACTAGGAATCAGCAGCCCTAGATGATAAGCTCACTCTACCTCGTCAACTATGAAGCCTCGAACAAATAAAATAATCCATCCTCTCTGAACCTCGGTTTCCTCTCATAAAACGTACGAGCTCTGCCAAGGTGGCTGCGAATGTAAAACAGCATGCCCTGTGAAAACTCTAGGGCCCTCTGGAAATATAAGATGTCATCCTTGTGAAACCACGGGAAAGCAGGGTGGACAGTAGCCATGGCCAAGACTACCTGCCAGACGCGTGGAGATGCATTTACCATGTGGTGAGGAGATCAGGTGTTTTCCGCGGCTCCCAGACCAGGTAGTAATGAGTGGCCTGCTTTCAAGGGACGGCCCTCCTAAGGACTGGGGACACCAGATGCCCTTCCTGCTTCTGTCAAAGGGGCCCACTCTTGCGCTTCTGCCCCAACGGGAGCCTCGTGACAACCCAGGGGGACAGGCCCTCCGCCCCCGGCCCCCAGGCCCTGCCTCTCCTGCGGGGGGGCATCCTGTCCCCAGCTGAAGTTTCCTGGGGGGTCGTGAAAGGTCCTCACTGGCTGGAGCGGAGAGCTTCACCCCGAGGGGGCAAAGTCCCCGCAGACTCACAGGTGCCCGCACTGTCTAACCGGGGTGCCGTTCCCCTTCTCAGACTCCTACTGACCTCCACGGGGAAGGAAAGTGCTCCAAGGTCAGGCAGAGGGAGAACTTTCCAGAAGAAACAGGACCGCCGGGGTCCAGTGGGGCTGCTCTCTAATGAAGAAGCAGCGAGCCCGCTGCCAGGCAGCTCTGAGCAAACGAGGTGCCCAAAATGAGGACGCCCATCCCAGTGACAGGGAGCACTGGGAGCAGGGTCCTGACGACGGGAGATGCTGGAAAGCTGCGAAAACCCACCGGGGGCCATGGACACAGAGCGGTCTGGCCGTCGCGTGCAGAAGCTCAGAGCCCTCACACAGAGGCCTGCGGACGCGAGGGCAGGCCGCCTCGCCCCCATCGCCATCAGCAGCCGGCAGGGGCCACAGGGGCTGCAGCGTGAGCAGGACGCACGCTGTCTAGCGCCCAGGAGGAGGCTGTGCCTGAGCGGCTGAGGGTCTCAGAGCCTGACCGGATGCAGGGGGGTGGGGGTGAGTGAAGCTGAAGGGGATGTTTTATGACACACACACCACCTGCCGTCCCTTATTACCTGTCAAAAGGATCCCGTAGAAAACATTCCTTCCACACCATAGACGCTACTGCCCTGGACATCAGGTAGGAGTAATACTTGGCGCCATAGCCCACAAGGTGGCTGAATCGCAGCTGCCAGGCCTGTCAGAACAGAAGCACAGCACGGGGGAGAATGACGTCTCTGTTTTCAGATGTGCATGAGAACACAATGAAAGCACATAGGAAATCCGCACACGTGTTCATTTAAATTTCACCCTAGAGGGCCGTGTCACTCACGATATTCATATTTTTTCACACTTTACACCCTGGACTGTGTCCCCTCAAAATTCATATGCTGAAGCCTGAACCCCTAGTACCTCAGAACGGAACTGTGTTTGGAGAAGAGGCCTCGAACAGGGTGATCAAGTTAAACGAAGTTGTTAGAGTGAGCCCTAATCCCATAGGACTGACGCCAGGGACAGGCGCACCCACAGGAAAGGCCACACGAGGACACGGCAAGGCGGTGGCCGTCTGCAAGCCAAGGAGAGAGGCCTTCGGAAAACCAAACCTGACACCTAATTGTTTTGTACAAGTTTGTCACTGCTGGGGTTCATTTCTGTGTCAGCGGCAGGGGTGACGATGACGGGGCAGGGCTGGACTCTCGCGCCTATTCCAGCCCCTCTGGAAGGCCATCGGCATCCGAAGACGAGACCCTGGGCCCGACAATGACATCATTACTATGAGAAAGGCCGCGTGGGAGTTCGTGGAAGAGTCTCTTCCCTGGAGAATTCTTTTCCTGTAAACCCTGTTCTTTCTCTGCTCCTAAAAGCTGACAGTACCTACACTCTGCTTGGTTAGCAGGGGGCGGGCTTCCCAAATGCAAGGCAGAAGCTCCCCGCGGCACACGCCTTCTGCACACTGCTACACACAGCTACAGTCACAAACGC
>NW_011907805.1:0-2166 GCF_000151845.1 Pteropus vampyrus
ATGATGATGATGATGATGATGGTGATGGTGATGGTGATGATGATGGTGATCATGATGGCGATGGTGGTGGAGGTGTTTGGGATGATAAGGGTGATGGTGACGGAGACCAGGAGGAGGAGGAGGGACTGCACCACCTCTGTAAAATACCTTTTATTATCACTGGCAGGTTGAATCTTGGGCGGAAGTCGTCACTGGTCTCACCCAATCTGTATTTCTTAAGTCATAATGGGAGAACCATGAACTAATATGGCCCACATGCACGTTGAAGACTGATTTTCATTTTATCAGTGCTTCCTACCATTTAAAATTTGAGGAGTTATGTATTTTTCTACTACTCTTTTGTATCTTGTGTATGTCATTTTGTATCTTCCTCTTTATAGTCTGTCCTCTGAGACAGACACAAGGGATACGTACGATATTGCAAATGTGGAAACTCAAGTTGAGATAAAGTATAGCGGTTGAGATCAAGTGTAACATGGTTTTGTTCAACATTGTCTGGTCAGAACATTGATGTGTTGCTGTGGGAACTTAACCCTTGTTTATGTCAGTGAGGCCATGGTAAAATCGGTGTCATTGTATGTCATTTCGCTTAAAGCCTTGTAACCTGTTGATGACGTTAAGTGAGGACTCACTGTGTTTTTCAAAGGCCACCAGACTTTGTGGTAGAATCAGTCATCTGACTTTGCTTGAGTCGTCTCTGTGTCAGCCACAGTGCGTGGAAATGCCAGCTCCGGCTCCAACAAAAGTAGGGTGGGCGTCCAGGTTCTCTCTGCCTCTCTTTTCAGCCATTTCCATGCATAAGGCATCAGCTTTGCCTGGGGGCTGGCTCCATTAGGGTCACAAAATAGATACAGCGGTTTCTTTGTTCATTGCTATTGGGAGAGAAAGTAAAAATGTTCCCCTACCTATCACCACCCCAGCGTGGACCACAGCGCATGGTCTGATTGAGTTTAGATCAGCTATCTGGGTCATAAGTCAACTGCTTTCATCTAATCACCTGCCCCAGGAGCTAGGGCGTTACCATCCGCTGTGTCCCCAAAAGACAGAGAGTTGATTACTTGAACATCGCCTGAGTTCTCTGAGGAAAGATGAAAGGTGGAAGGGACGTTGGCTCTGCAAACGGTGGCGTCCACTGCAGCAAACTAGACAGTCACTCGGTCTGAAACCACGTTTCCTCTCGTACTATCAGGCGGCGTTTGGGGAGGAAGGCTAAAATGTGCAAAAGTCTGTCCTGTGGAGAACTGTGTTAATTTTTCTTGCTTGGAAAATAGAGGACAAAGGAATGTAATTTAAATGTTTCTAATATCAACATTTTTTTTGAACTAGAAATTACATCATTGTTGCCCAAGTAATGAAATGATTTTAGAAACACGAAAACTATTTATATTTAAGCATTTTGCAGTTGAAAGTTTATCACTATTGGACATCCATACATTGGTTTGATACTCTGCTCCCTCACGGTTCTGTAAAAAACCCAAATGGGTTACCTTCGAAGTTTCTAAAGATTAAGGTAAAATGTTAATGTCCTGTGAGTGAAAATATCAGCAGGACAGAGTTCATATGAATAAGTCAGGACGGGGTTTGGTGACGAGAGCTGAAGTTGTAGTGTCTGTGTTAGAATTCAGTCCTTCCATTCCCGGAGCGACTAGAAGCTGGCCTCCAAGCTGCCTGCTGTTACTCCCCGTGAACAGCACCCACCCTCGGTTCTGTGAGGGTCCAGCCACAGCCAGACGGCCTCTGAGGCCCCGTTTTACCTCCAGCTGTGAGGACGGACAGAAGTGATGAATCTCCGTTCTCTATTCAAGGACTTTCTCCCACACACTGAAATCGCATCCTCAGATTGCTTTGAGACTGTAGTGCTTCCCGAATGTGTGGTTTGATTTCCCGTGCTGATATTCGAAAATTCTTAGCTAATCTCTCTCCCAGTATTGTTTCCATCTCATTCTTTATCCCGCTGAGCTCATCATTTGTAGACACAGGCTTTAAAATGATGATGATTAATATGTTCACGAAGATGGAAGACGTGATGGGTAATTTCAGCAGGGAACTGAAATATGTAAAACAAAATCAGATAAAAATTATAAAACTGAAAAATAACATTTAGAACACAATACATGAATAGAATAGCAGATTAGACACAGTAGCGGGAAGGATTATTAAATGGGA
>NW_011907806.1:0-1315 GCF_000151845.1 Pteropus vampyrus
CTATGTGCAATCAGCTCAAAGTGACCACACAAAAGTCCCCATCATATACACTTCTTGTCACTTTTTTCCAAGGGTAACCATTATTCTCATTTTTACACTATGGACTGATCTTGGCAATTATGATGTGCCTACCTCCTTCCACGGGCATTGGATTTGTAAGATTCATTTATTTCATGGCATTGAAAAGCTGCATTTACTTCATTTTTTATTGCTGCAAAGCATTCCATTGAGTATATGACTTTTTCCAAAACATAAATTTGTCTCTATTCTCAGATCATTGTGTGGATCGTTCATGCGGGCAAGAGAGGCAGTGTAGCATAACAGCGAAGAGCAGAGATCTAGATTTGCTCTGCTACTTCCTGTCTGTGTGGTCTAGGGCAAGTTAATTAACTTTTTTAGGGGAGTAGAATGTTAAGATATCTTTCTTCTTTGAAATGGGAATGATAGTGTCACCACATTGGTTTTAGGATAACTAATTGACATAAAAAGACATGTTTTATTTGGTTTTGTTTTCCTACACAAGTTCAGAAGAGTCTGCCAAATATAACCAGCAATATAAATTGCATTAATAGCTAAATATAAGAATTAGGTGATGTATTCCATTAACTGGAACTTCAGCACAGACAAACAATGCAGAACTTCATTCTAAGTGAAGTGAAGTGTAACTGAAATACATATTTTCCTTTTTTAAAAAAATTCTTTGATTTTAATTTTTAATTTTTAATTTTTAAATTAAATCAAAATACTTAATCCAGTTCTCTAAAGAAAAGCATATAGAGAAATTGAAAATATTTATAAACATGTTCTTCAGTTATCTTAGTTTTCCTTTTTAATATTAATATACAAATAATATTGAATATTTTGCTATCACCTTTTCATCATCAAAAAAGACTTAAATACCATGCCTAGTCATAATTTCCTCTATTCCTACCCCAGGTCACCTCAATAAACTTTTTTGTTTATCCTTATAGACCCTTAATATGCTCATATATGTGTACATGCACAATATTTATTAATAAATGTATTTCTAGCCCTTGCATTTTTTTTCTTTTCAGCAAATTATCTGGCTCGCAGAATCATATTTGTGTCTTTGATTTTAATTTAAAAATATTTACTCTATTTTAATCACAAAACTAAAAACTTATAGAAAATTTGTAGACAACACTGAAAACAAAATAATCTCTAATTAGGAAAAAGAGAAGTTGAAAAAAGAAGGAAAAGAAAGAGAGGAGGAACAAGTAGGAGAAAGAGAGGGGGAAGGGAGGGAGGGAGGCAGAGAAAGTGAGAGAGAGAGAGGGAGAGGGAGGAAGTCAAA
>NW_011907807.1:0-3182 GCF_000151845.1 Pteropus vampyrus
GTCCAGAAATACTGGAGAAGGCCCTATTTTATCATTTTTGAGAGACCTTGAGGTCTTGTACAAGCAGGAAATGAAGAAATAATACAGGCTTAGAAATTGACAGAGCACTGAAGTATGACTCAACACATACCCAGAACCTCTTGGAAAAGTGTGGGAGACTTATTGATTCAAAGACTTCAAGAAAATCTCTAAACAATCACTAGTTGAACACTGACTTTACTAGCCACAGATGGCAAAGAATACAGACTTCACAGAATTAGTCCTCGTAAGTCACTAAACAAAACAAAAAAAGAACAGCAGGAATAGCAATAACCATAATAACAAAAAATAATAACAACCACCAACAACAAGTCTTGAAGAGAATCTGATTTCCAGAGTGGTCTAATCCTAGTTTTAAAATAGAAAAGAATAATTTTATGACACTAACTGAGATAATCTAGATTTAATTAATACATTCCTAGAAAAACATAAACTGACTGAAGAACTAGTGAAGAGAATAAATAAATAATGTTAAAACTTCTAAAGAAATGTTTAAGGTCATATTGCTTTATTGGTAAATTCTATAAGATGAGTTAAAAAAATATATTGTTAATCTTTCACAATATTTTCTAAAAAAATAGAACACGAGGGAATATTTTCTTATTCATTCTTTGAGACTTGACATTACCCTGACACCAAAGCCAGACAAAGATGTCACAAGAAAAGAGAAAATATCATTTATGAATAGATAAAAACTCAACCTTAATAAATTACCAGCAAAGCAAATCCAGCAACACATAAAAATGATTGATTACCATGACCAATTTGTAAGTATCCTAGGAATGAAAGGTTAGTTTACCACCTGAAAATTAATTAGTGTAGTATACCATATTAATAGAATAAAAGTAATCATATGATTATCTTAAGCATGCAGAAAAACATTTAACAATACTAAACAAATTTTTTTGAAAAAAAAAATCAACAAACTGGTAATACAAAAGACTTTAAAATCCACAGTTAATATTATCTTAATGGTGAGGAACTGAAGGCTTTCCCCTTAATGTCAGAAATAAGCAAAAGATGTCTATCTTGCCACTTCTATTCAACATCGTATTGAAGTATTGGGGCAATTAGGCAAGATAAAAGAATAAAAATCATCTACCTTAGAAATAAATAAATAAATGTATCTCTATATTCAAGTGGCATAAACATGTATGGAGAAAATTCTAATTAGTGAACAAGTTCACAAAGTTTAGTCATAGTATCACTATATAAATATCAGTTGTTTTTCTATTTATTGGTATTGAATATTTAAAAATAAAATTAATAAACTACTTTAATTTGTAGTAGCATCAAATATATTAAAATGCTAACAAATTTAACAAATGATATACACAACTTACATACTAAAAATTCCAAGTTATTGCTGTAAGAAATTATAGATCTAAATAAATCAGTTATATTCACGCAATCTTGCTAAGATTGCAATACTCACAAATGAATTTATAGAATCAATGCAACTATCAAAAACTCAGAAGCCTACTTTTCAGAAACTGGCAAGCTGATTCTAAAATCTGTATGTAAATACAAGGAACCTACAATAGCCAAACAATCTTAACAACAAAAAGAACTGTTTGAGGACCCATACTTTGTGATTTCAAAACAAAGCTACAATAATTAGGAAGACTGTGTTACTGGCATATCAACAGACATATAAATTAATGGGATAGAACTGAGAGTCTAAAAACAAACCCTTACATTTGTGGAGAATAGATTGTATCAAGAATGCCAAGAGAACTCGTAGGGAAAAATATAGTCTTTTCAACACATATGTTGTGACAGTTCAATGCAAAATAATTAAATTGGATTCATCCTAATGCCATACACTAAAATTATTGTAAAATGGAACATAGATCTTAATGTTAAAGTTATAACTTTAAAATTCTTAGAAGAAAACACAGAAATCAATCTTCACAATCTTAGGTTACATCTTTTTTCTTTTTTAGCTACAATACTAAAAGCACAAGTGGGAAAATATTTAAAGTATACCAATTGAACTTTATCAAAATTAAAATATTTTATGTTTTAAATAACACTATCAAAAAAGTGAAAGAACAAACAACAAAATGTGAGAAAATATCGGCAAGTCCTATTTCTGATAAGGGAATTGTATCCAGAATACATAAGGAATTCTTGTATGTCAACAATAAAAAGGAAAAAAAAAAAATCAAAGGATTTGAACCCTCACACCCTATTGGTGGAAATTTAAAATGAAAATGACTCACCAACTTTAGGAAATAATTTGGTGATAATTACTAGGTTAAATATAGTATTTATTACCATATGATCCAGCAATTACACTATAAATTATATATCAAAGAAAATTGAAAACACAAAGCCACACAAAAACTTGTACACAGATAATTATGGTAGTGTTATTCATAATATCCCTAAGGTGCAAAAACCCAAATGTTCATCAACTGGTTAATGTATAAATAAAAATGTGGTATATCCATACAGTGAGGTATTTACCAATAATTAAAAGGGGAATGAGATGCTGATGAATTCTAGAATGTGCATGAACCTTGAATATGTTATAATAAGTGAAAGAATCTAGTTACTAAAATATATATAATGATTATATTTATGTAGAATTTCCAAAATAAGCAAATTCATAGAGAAAGACATAATTACTGAGGTCTGCAGATAGAGAGGAACTGAGAATGACTGCTAAGGGTTACGAGTTTCTTTTTGGAGTGATGAAAATGTTTTAAAATTGCATAGTGATGATGGCTACTCAACTATGCTAATATAATACAAACCACTTAATTAACTCGTCATTTTATGATAAAAATATATCTGACTTTCTCATCAGTGATATAAATAATTCATGGAAAAGTACATATACATGTATGTGTGTCTGTGTGTGTGTGTGTGTGTGTGTGTGTGTGTGTGTGTGTATTTGTGTATATAATAGTCAACAGATGGAATTTCCGAAGATAGTATACCAGTCTATCATGTCCACTTCTCCTAAATGCCAGGCTTTATGATTACTTCCTCCAATCTTTTACACTTCACTTTGTGAGGATCATGACTTTTTACAAGCTTCCAAAAGCCACTCAGGTTTAGTACTAGCTCCTTGTATCTTGCCAAGGTTTTAAATCCTGTATCAAGATTGTGTTCCCATATGCATAAACTATGTT
>NW_011907808.1:0-2256 GCF_000151845.1 Pteropus vampyrus
GCTCCTTCTGACCTCTCATATTGGGCTAAAATTCTTTCGATATTCAAGGTCTGCCATATCACAGACCCATTCTTCACATCTGACCTGAGAGCTTGCCACCAAACTTCTATCGACCTTGAATTCTCATTGGGTAGCAGCACTCCCCCCCCGACCCAAAAAAATATGCCATATTAATTCGTACATTTGTACACATTTCCTCATATCTGAAGCAAAATTCTAATTTCCCTCTCCCTCTGTAAAACCTACACTTCTTTAAAAGTCTCAATTTAAACTTCATTTTCTCCGTATTTGGGGAATATATTGGATTCTAAATTCCCACTTGTTTTGAGACTTCGTTTTATTATTTAACAAAAACACTGATAAAAACAGCTACCGCATACTTATGCAGCACAGACTGTACTAAGCATATCATGCACACTATTTCTTTTAATACTCACACTAAAATGCCGAAGTAGAAAATATTATCCATATCCTACAGCAACAACAAGTGAAAGAAATATGCCTGAGCTCAAATGAAGAGCTGAGATGCAGACTCATGCCAGGCTGACACTCAGGGCCATGCTGTTACCTGCCTGCAAAGTAACCAACACGCCACTTCCTCGAGAGGTCTCATCTCCTCCACCTGTACTGCTTGAACACAACTGTCCAAGAGCAGAAATGTCCAATCGACTGCCTTTGATGTTGAATATGCATTTAAAAACACGGTTTTGACATGTCCACTGTGGATCAAACATTCAGGCAGATTTTGTGAGAAATAAATGGATGAGATAGTAAAAAAAAAAAAAAAAAAAAAGGCAAAACTAAACTTCAAATAACTGTGTGATTTCTGTTCTGGACAGAAATCTGTGTAATACGGTAGTATCAAATCCTTCTGAAATGTAGGTTAAAGTGACATGAGAACTCGCAACCACCCCCAATTCTGTGGGTCATGGATGTCAAGTCCTCGCTGAACCTTTCCTAAATTCTTGGAGCAAGTGGGCGGTGGAGTGATTTGTAATGATGTTTTCTGTCCCTTCTAAGCTGTTACGTATGGTTCCTTTTATGCTTGAGTGTCTCACCTTCTGGAAGGAAAAACAAAAAAAACAAAAAACCCTACTGCAAGCATTTGTGACAGCATAGATCTTTTGAAGATTTGTAAAGAACAATAACAGCAACCCAACATATTCACCTGGCGAGTGGAGACCTTCACGAAGTCCCAGACTCTCTCTCTCCCTCCCCCGCCCCATCTCCCGCATCTCCTCCCATGCTGCATGGAGGAGCATCCATGCCTCTGGGATGTTGATGGCCACTGTCATCCATGTCACCGCATCTCATCCATTATATCAAGTGGCAGAGGCTGATCGTGGTGCTTCCCCAAACAAAACACATTTCTTCTTACTACCAGTTGATATAATAAATTTCTCATCATTTATCTGTGCATGTGTTTGCGTGCATGTGTTCATATACGTTAGTATTTTTAGGGAATGTGTCTGTAGCGTTCAGCCTGGAAAACCAAATACCAGAAACAGCTTTCAAAGGCCTGTGGCACAGGAAATGTGTTTATTCTAGTTATGCGTATGAGTGTAGAACTATAAATAATTTAAACATTAGAAGAACCTAAAAGCTATTAATACTGTGTAGTAAACATTTCAAGAGAAGCGCATAAAAGTCATAACTCTCTGATTGCTATTACCTAAATGAAATGTAATATCCACTGCACCTTTTACAGTTTTTTCCTATATAATTTTTATGTCCGGGGTCTCTATGATTTTATCTATTTTGGTTACCTATCTATCTTTCTCTCTTTTCTTTTCCTGTTTCTAGTCTCCCAAATGGCTATAAAATAGAATTAAAATATATACCTAACATTGGAGGTGATTAGTTCAATAAAATTTTATGTCCTTGACATTAACGTTTTTAAATTAGAAAACATACTTTTCTTTATAAAGAGATATAAAATCTGAATACTGACATATTAAGAGATGACACTGATAGATCAATGAGCTTCGATTTAAAATGTTTTTCTTTGTATCTATTACAATGACTACTAAATATTTTTTTTTACATCACATAAAACATAAAAGGTGAGAGAGAAGAAATAGGATTCCTATTGTTTCTATTAATATTAGGGTCACAATCTAGGAATATGTAGAAGAAATAAGTAATATCCACCCTTACTCTTTATTTAAAGTAATTCAATACTTTGCTGATCTATTTTCTATAAATACTTAGAATTTTTACGTTTTGAAAAATTGAATTTTAACCTTTCATATATAT
>NW_011907809.1:0-1799 GCF_000151845.1 Pteropus vampyrus
GAATGGAATGGAATGGAGATTAATGGAATTGAATGGAGACTAATGGAATAGAATCAAATGGAATGGCATCGAATGGAATGGACTCGAATGGAATGTGCTCGAATGGAATGGAATCGAATGGATTGATATCAAGTGGAAAGGAATGGAAGGGAATGGAATGGAATGGAATTGAACCAAATGTAATGGACTTGAATGGAATGGAATCATATAGAATAGACTCAAAAGCAATGGTCTCGAATTGAATTTATAGATATAGAATGGAATCCAATGGAATGCAACTGTATGGAATGGAATAGAATGGAATGGAATCAAATGGAATGGACCAGAATGCAGTGGACTGGAATAAAACGGACTCAATAGTAATGGATTGCAATGTAATTGATTCGATTTCGAATGGAATCGCATGGAATGTAATCGAATGGAATGGAATGGAAGGCAATAGAGTTGAATAGAATGGAATGCAATGAAATGGAACGAAGTGGAATCGAGTGGAATGGAATCGAATGGAGTGAAATGGAATGGAATGGACGCGAAAGGAATGGACTGGAACAAAATGAAATCGAACGGTAGGAATCGTACAGAACGGAAAGAAATGGAACGGAATGGAATGCACTCGAATGGAAAGGAGTCCAATGGAAGGGAATCGAATGGAATGAAATAGAATGGAATGGAATCGAAAGGAATAGAATGGAATGGATCGTTATGGAAAGACATCGAATGGAATGGAATTGACTCGAATGGAATGGACTGGAATGGAACGGACTCGAATGGAATGGACTGGAATGGAATGGATTGAACGGAATGGACTGGAGAGGAATGGACTCGAATGGAAAGGAAACGAGTGGAATGGAATGGAATGGAATGGCTTGAAATGGATAAGAAATGAAAAGAATGTAATGGAATCGGATGGAATGGAATTGAATGTATTGGAGTCGAGTAGAACAGAATTGAATGGAATGGCATCAAATGGAATGGAAACGAAAGGAATGGAATTGAATGGACTCAAATGTTATGGAATCAAAGGGAATGGACTCAAATAGAATGGACTCAAAAGAAATGGTCTTGAATGGAACTTATTCGAATATAATGTAATCGAATGGAATGCAATAGTATGGAATGGAATCGAATGGAATGGAATCGAATGGATTGGAACGAAATCGAATGGAACGGAATAGAATAGACTCGAATGTAATGGATTGCTATGTAATTGATTCGAATGGAATGGAATCGAATGGAATGCAATCCAATGGAATGGAATGCAATGCAATGGAATGGAATCGAATGGAATGCAGTGGAAGGGAATGGAGTGGAATCAAGTGGAATGGAATGGAATGGAATGGAATGGAATTGAAAGGAATGGAATGGAATCGAATGGAATGGACTGGAATGGAATGGATTCGAATGGAATCGAATGGAACAATATGGAATGGTACCGAATGGAATGGAATGCAATGGAACGGAATGGAATGGAACAGAATGGAATGGAACTGAATGGAATGGAATGGAATGGAATGGAGTGGACTCAAATGGAATGAAACCGAGTGGAATGGAATCAAATGGAATGGAATTGAATGGAAATGAAAGTAATAGAATGGAATGGAGTGTAATGGAATAATATGGAATGGAGTGGAATGGAATGCAGTGGACACAAATGGAATGGACTGGAATGGAATGGACACGAATGGAATGGACTGGAGTGGAATGGACACGAATGGAATGGAAGCGAATGGAATGGAATGGAATGAAATGGAATGGAATGGAATGAAATGGCATCGAATGGAATGGACTCGAATGGAATG
>NW_011907810.1:0-1315 GCF_000151845.1 Pteropus vampyrus
GAGGAAGTCTTAGCATGGAAGGTGGTCACAGACCAAAGAAAATTGCAAAAGGGTAGTTTGATCATTCTACACATAAAAGACTTAATAGTGTTGAGAAAACAGATTATGTTTGCAAAATATATATAGAAAGATTATAACTCCTAGTATCTTTAAAAATAAAGAATACATGAGTACTTCACACACACACCTGAGGTCAGATAACAGCCCTGCCATTTACCAGCTGGATAATCTTGATCAAATTTCTTCACCTCTCTAAGCAGGGATGCTTAAAGCAAAGGCTTTGAGGAAATACTTTTTACAGGATTCCTGACTGTACAAATAACCTGAATAGTTCAAAATCAGCATGTGAGCACCATTCTGGCAGTCTAATAATATACCTGCCAGAGGAAGATATCAGCTCACAAGGCTTCCCTCCTGGAACCAGTGGTGGTCATTAGGCTATAGTTTTTGAGCTCATGTGAGTGTCTAGTTGACCCCACTACAGGCTAGAGGATTAGGAAACAGCCCAAAAGGGATAAAAAGAGACCATAGAGTGGGTCCCACCCTATCTGACTCGGGCTCAGAGCATCCAGCCCAGATGGCATTGTTGGCCTCCACAGTTTCCAGGTCCCACAAGAAGACTTACAAAATTTCAAGGAAGGCACTCCAAAGCACAGGAGGTTTCTGAGATGTGGCATCTGGGGCAGAGCTCCTGGTCTAAGGATGGCAATTTCTCTGAACCTCAGTTCCCTATCTGTAAGATGGGAATAAAATTATACCTACTTCCTAAGGCTATTGTGAGTATTAAATGAGATAATAAAACCATTTGAATCTCTAGCATAGAGTAAGCATTCACTGAATATCAGCTAATGTTGTTGCATACATGTGTTTATGTACAAATATATACATATTGATATGTATGTTACAGCCCAGATTCAAGAAATATTTAAATTAAAGTTATTGGGATGAGATTGATTAATAAAATCAAATAGATTTCAAGTATACAATTCGATAATACATCATATGTATATTGCATTGTGTGTTCACCACCCAGTTAAATTTCTTTCTATTACCAAATGTTTGACACACTCTTTAACCTTATTTATCTCCCTCCCTTCTTTCTGGTAACCACTAATCCACTGTTCATGTCCATGGGTCTCTGATTGCCATGTTTGTGTGTTGCTTTTACTCTTATATCCCACATACGTGTGAAATCATATGGCTGGATAACAAAGATGAGGTACATATATATGATGTAATAATATTCAGCAATATGAAAAGATGAAATTCTGCCATTTGCGACAATATGGATGGATCTTGAGATTATCAGGCTAAG
>NW_011907811.1:0-1857 GCF_000151845.1 Pteropus vampyrus
TATAGGGAAGTATATAGGTGAAATGTGATCCCAAACACAAGGACAGAATTATCCAGAGCCAGCTTCTTTTTCCTCGAGGTCATGCTATGGACTGAAGCACCCATCTGAGCAGCCGCATTACTCGGAGTAGAGCTCCACATGGGCTGGGACCCTGCACCCCAGCCTGCGTACCTGCCACACGAAGAGGCAGGCAATGTCAGAAACAGAGAGGGGAAGTCCCGGTCCCACCTTGGAAGGGACAAAGCACGGGTTCTCTGGGAGATTGAGCTGCATGGAGACCTTTCACACACTAATCTCAGGTAAGGAAAGCTCTCTTCTCTGGCACCTGTAGAACGGGCATTACGGGGATGCCTGTGCCAAGTGAAGAGTGAGGCTTCCAAACGCAGCCCTGCAGCTCAGCCAGGCCCACGCGAATCATTCAGACTGTTAGACATTTTACCCAAGCCATGCGCTTGAATTTTCCTAATAATCTGTGTTCTGTAGTGGAAAGAGTAGGACTTGGATTCAGACAGGCCTGAGTTCAAACCTCTTTCTAGTGCTCATTCAGAAACCTGTGGTTTACTTATCTCTCTGTGCTCCACTGTGAAAACAGGGTCACTGCTACATGCCTTGCAAACATCTCGTAATATATAAATGATTTTTTCAGTCTAACCTAATGTCATTTGGCTAGTAAATGCTTAATAAATGGTGGCTATTAATACCTGGCTTTCTAGGTTATAATTACTTGATAAATCAAGTAAATAACATTTGTCTAATCTTTACTTAAATTTGATTATGTGAATTGAATCGGAAGATAGTGGTATGAACAAAATATCGGATGTGGGTATTTTATGGCCCTAAATAATAACCATCAACTATTAGGAACTGCTGGTCTGACTTGTTTAGACTTCTTTATATAGACCTTATTTATATAATTTTACAAATGCAAATGATTCAGTACTAGCTTCCAAACAGTTTTTATACATGGACCACTTTAGCAAAAGTGATGAAATTAAAATGTCCTAATTGCTTCCATCTCTCATCATCAGAAAATCCAACAAAGATCATAACTGAATCTGAAAAACAAAGCATTAAGCAAAAAAACAAATAAATATATATTAAGTGCTGATAAATGCTATAGAGAAAAAGTGAGATAAAAAAAGAACTTTAAAAAATAATAAAGATATAGAAAAAGTAGATTAACAGCAAGCCCTGAAATCGGTTAAAAATCATAATATGTTCAGTGAATTATACATTATAAATATAGTAGAAAATGGGATACGAATTCAAATGATGTCCTTAA
Source organism: Pteropus vampyrus (assembly GCF_000151845.1). NCBI lineage: Eukaryota > Metazoa > Chordata > Mammalia > Chiroptera > Pteropodidae > Pteropus > Pteropus vampyrus. The sequence continues at coordinate 1,283 of NW_011907811.1, forward strand.
GAGAGAAGATACGTATTGTAAAAAAATTAATAATCATGTATTGAGTATAACATACCCTACACTAAGAACAAACCCAGTGATTCTTATATGAGTATATTTTACTTATTATAATTTTATTTTAATAACAAATAGAGAAAGTCATTTCCCTCTATCACTCTTCATAAAACTTTCTCCGTAATTTCCTTCCATTTATTATTATAAATGACTTTCAGGATCATTTTGTCACATTCCAAAAATGGCATATATTTCATAGAGTTTTCCAAATATATTAGCATTAATCTGCTCTTTGAATTTGATGGCCAGTATCCTTTTCCTCAATTCTAATTCTGTGTGTTCTCTTTTTTTCCTTGAAAAAAAATCAGCTTGAGGCTTATTTATTCTACTTACTCTTTCTATAAAAAAAAAAATATATTGGATTTATTTTTTGATTTGACTTATTCTCAAAGGAAAACATTAGTCACATGAATACCACAAGATTATAAAACTAGGTAATAAGGAAAATCATGTGACAGGGTTCTATTTTATACGATGGTCAGAAAAGACTCCATTGACAAGGAGTTCTTTGAACAGCGACC
>NW_011907812.1:0-2111 GCF_000151845.1 Pteropus vampyrus
CCAACTTTAAGAAACAGGAGAAGGAGTTGCCAAAATTTTGTGCTTCCTGGATCGGAGCTCTATTACTTACCATTCAGCTGGGGTATTACAGATACAGAAGGTGTTCCAGAGTTCCTTTGCACTTTTAATGCCATTTGATCATGGCTCATGGTGCAGCATTTAGGCATGATTATCGGGCCACGTCGATATGTAGTATGTAGATGGGAGTTGTGTGAGAGATGGGTGCGCACACATTCGGACATAAATTTATTTTTAAACAAATAGCTCTCGGGGTTACGAACATGGAACGTTTTCTTTTTGTGTTACCTGAGGCCTGCTTTACATTTCGGCCAGTGTCTCCATCACCCAGAAATCCATCCATTTCTTGTATCTTCTCTGTGCTGCACGTGTGTTTGGGGAAACACAAACTAGTTTTGGTGGTAGTCTAAGCAAAATGCAGTCAGGGGGAAACCTTATGCCAAATATGTGTCTGCTCCAGCGTTCACCTTCATTGGTGTGCATAATCAAGAGTTTGCTTTAAACACAATGCGGCCTTTCCCGTGAAAAAACGAAATAGAGTAGTGGATGCCACTGGAGGCTTGGTTACCCCATGTACAGGAGAGAAAGCCCAGAATCCCGAGGGAGCATCGGTGGTTTGGGGAGAATCATTTTTTTGGTGATTGCTGTTATGGTCAGAGACTTAGATGCATGTGTTACGGGTGGTATGCGTGCACGCGTGCGTGTGCGTGTGTTGGCAGGCTTGGGTAGGTGTGCACGTCCATGTGTGCTGGGTTGATGAAGCTCTACATTTAAGGAAATAGAGAAGAGGAGAGCTAAAAAACCCAAATAAAAAATTATAAAGCTGAACGACTTGAAGAGTATAGGTAGTAATATTGATATAAAAAGATTTTGTTTTCTTTTTCCTTAGTAAACAGCTTTAATTTAGAAAAGAAGCTGAATTTTTCTCTCCTTTTCTTTCTATTTTCTTTTCTTTTTTTACTGTATGGGTTATTTTGGTGCCCGAGGGTGTGTGCAACTGGCTTTTTTGATATAAGGTGATAAATGCATGTCGTAAAAAATCTAAATGTTTATATATGGGATAAAAGGAAAGTTACTTTTTCCTTTTATATCAATGAGTGATCATGGTGGAAAGTTTGAAAAAAAAAAAAACCCAAAATATGAAGAAAGGCAGATAATTGCCTATTTATCCATCAATAAAAGTCGTGCTCATACTATGGATTTTTCCCATTCTTAATTCTTTGACTATATAAATGTATAGTGGAGATATATACATATACATACACATACAATATATATATATATAATTTCTGCACACAAATACCTGAATTACCCAGATATAGATGATGATGATATGTGTGTGATTTTTAGTACGTTCTTGGTAATCTGAATTCATTTTTTCTGTTAAACATTGACTTTCTGATGTTTTATTATCTGAAATGTTTAAATTCAACTCCAAACTGGATGCTTCTCGAGTATTATTTAGTAGTAAAGAATATAAAGAATCAAGCACCAAAATTAAGAGTTCAAATATGGGCACATTTCTCTGCTTGTGAGAAAACTGAATTCTGGTTCTAGGTCAAAAACTAAAATATCTGGCACATTGGTTATAAAGTATAGACCATGGTTTTCTAAAGATGAGAAATTTTGCCCTTTCTCTGGCATTTCTTGCTAAATTTCTTCATACTCCCCCATACCACTTAAACTTAGGCCAAGCATCATTTTTAATGGTTGAAAATGGAGTTTTAATCTTCTTTGTATGTGTGTGTGTGTGTGTGTGTGTTGTGGGGGAGGACACATAAATATATTTAAAGGTCGGAGGAATAATGAATATTTGTTTTTCTTTTATAAACATATTTCAAAATTATCAGTTGGCTGGTTGTAGTTTTGGTATCAGAAGTTGAATAAATAAATCCTAGGATTTAAATCTTGTCCCATATTACTTTGAGAAAAAATATCTCCCTGCTTAGAACTCGATGTTTTCCTTCCTGCCCAGTGGTGCTTTGACAAAATGGGCTTCTTAACAGAGACAGAGTGATGGGTGGGACATGCAGAACTGGATCGGAATGTCCTAGAGGGCTTCCAGATACACAGACCCCTGTTCTTGTCCATCT
>NW_011907813.1:0-1884 GCF_000151845.1 Pteropus vampyrus
CTCATTTTACACAAGAGGAAACAGTCACAAGAGCATAGCACCTTGCTCAGGTTTACACGGATAATCCGTGACAGGGCTGGGTATCAGCCCCACGTAGCAATTAACTGTAGAGTCAAAACTGGATGTAAACCCTGGCTCTACCCCTTACCAGCAAGAGATGTAATCTGTAAAATCAAAATAATAATAATAGCTTTTTTGTTGTTGTTATCGAGTGGAGGCATGAGTTGCTTCCATAGCCTGTGCTTCTCTGTGGTGAATAAAGCAGAATTTGTGGCACTGAAACATAGATGGTGGCTACAGCATGTGGTTATTGTCATGTGGTTATTGTCAGGGGATTAGTGGCTGCTCTTTTATGAGAAATGCATTTCTTCTTCCAAAAAGAGTCTGTTTGAACATTGTATCAGTTAGCCTATGCTGTGTAACAAACTACTCTAAATGTTAGTGGCTTAAAACAATGGTCATTTATTAACACTTGATTCTGTGGGTTGGCCATTGCACTGAGTTCAGCTGGGGGGGTTCTTCTGCTGGTCTTGCTTAGGATCACTCATAGAACTGCAGTTAGCTCGTGGGTTGGCTGACACTGAATGATCACGGAAAGCTTCCCTCATGTGTTGCGTAGTTGCAGGATGTCAGCTGGGATGCCTTGGTCTCCACGTGGCCTCTCCAGCAGGCTAGTTTGAGCCCATTCCCACAGTGGTTGCAGAGTTTCCAGAAAAAGCATAGAGGGCAAACCCCAACGTGGAAGCCCTTCTCCAGCTTCCATGTGTGCTGTGTTTGCTAATGTTTCATTAGCCAAAACAAGTCACAAGAGCAAACCAGGAGGAAGAGAAATAGAGTCCATATGTTGATGGAGCTGTCAAATATTCTGGTTATTATTTTCCCTCTCAGTCTCCCATGCATGTTTACTGTTGAGCTGCTGGGTGTTGAGTTGTCAGTTTAAAACTTAAAGGGTTTTGACCCTAAGAAGTGTTTTCACTTCTCAAAAGAAGAGAACTTATAATTAGAGCGGATAACTCCAGGCTAGCCCACCAGTTTAGTTATGGAAAGCGACTTCCTCTATATGGGACATTTGCATTTCTTTGTTGTGGGGTTCTCTTCCTCATCTCTCTGCACTCCCCCATCATTTCTTTCCCCATTCCCTACCTCTTCACCTTTCACCTGCCTCATGGGTTAAACAGACTACCGTGGGCTAGCCTGGGAACTATATAGTCTTTCTCTGCACTATTCTCAGTGAATCACGCTGTCCAGGAATGGATGGAATGGTCACAGCCACCCTCTAGTCCTCTGCCGTGGTGATTTAGAGAATGTCTCTGTTCCTTGGCTTAAGAAAGGGCCCACCGTAAGGTGGGCTCACATCTGTCTTGCCCACCACTTGCCTTAGAACAGCACCTGGCACATGACTGACAATAAATATTTGTCCAATGAATGAATGTCCATGGGCAGGGCTCAAGCCCCATCTGAGGGTTTACAGCTCTGAGAGTGCTCACTCATGTGCCATCCCAATGGCTCCTTCCTGTTGCCTGCTCTTCCGTAACTCTGAGCATGACCTCTTAGTAACATTTATTTTGACTACTTTCCAGCAGAGAGAAGTCAAGGGTCTCAAGCTATCAAAGTCAGTCTGCTGCGATGTCAAGGTAATTCGTTCTGTGTTCACCTGTGTGGTCTCCATGTGCATGTGGCAGCCAGAATAATGCCTGCCTCCCCCAAAGTCATGCACATCCTGATCCCCAGAACATTTAATATATTTTTTTTACATAGTCATCACAAAAGGGATTCTACAGATGTGATGAAGGTTACTGATTTTGAGATGGGAGGTGATCCTGGCTTATCTGGGTGGGCCCATCTAATCACGTGGCCCTGAAAATCAGAGAATCCTTCCTAGCC
>NW_011907814.1:0-2525 GCF_000151845.1 Pteropus vampyrus
AAAATGAGGATAAAGATGATAATGATTCAAAGGTATTTAGCTGGTAGAATCGATGGATTTGATTACCTGTTGCATAAAGAGAATGAGAGAGGGAAAGAGTCATGGAGGCCTCCCGGGGTCCGATAGGCAACAAAGTGGATGGTGGTTTTGGTTTCTGAATAGGAAACAGAAAAAGAACAGGAGGAAGAGGAGGCGGATGGAGTGGGGAGGGGAAGAAGAAAGAGATAGGGTAATGAAGGAGGAGGAGGAGGAGGAGGAAGACCGAGTTTGGGGAAAAACAATGAGTTCAGTTCTAGGCATAATGAATTTGTTGTGTCTGACGTGATATCTAGTAGGCATGTGGGATGTGAGAGACCCAGAGTGGAGGGTCATTGATATAGAAGTGATGAGTAAGCATGAAGCCACCTGGGAAAGAGCGTAGAGAGCGTGAGAAGACAGATACTGATAAGCCTCAGCTATCTACAGTCAGGTGTCCAGAATGATAAAGCCCCTGGCCACTACTTAACACAAAGAAATTCTGAAATAACTGGGACTGTTTCATTTATGAAGAGAAGAATCAGGGTGATAATAAAATATTTGAATGATTATAATAAGCATATGAATGTTTCCACAGAATAAGTGAGAGGCTTTCTTCATGAACCTGAAATTAGGCTACTGGGTAAAAGCTGCAAAATTTGGTCTTATATATGGAAACGCTTTTTAAAAACAACTCTATCGAGGTATAACTGGTATACAAAGAACTACACACATTTGATGTGAACAGTTTAGCGGGTTTGATTACCAGCACCTGTGATATCATCACCAAGATCAAGGTAATGGCTATCCAACGCCTCCAGAACTTCCCTTGTGTCCCTATTTTTGTTGTTGTTTTTGTGATAGGCATACTTAACTTGCAATCTAGCCTCTTACATTTGTAAGTAGGTAACACCGTAAGGTGAACTATAGGTGCCATGCTGTCCAGGCCTCTAGAATGTATTCATCTAGCACAACTGAAGCTCATGCCCAGTGAGCAACTCCCCTTTCCCTCGTCTCCAAGCCCCTGGCAGCCTTTCTTGTCCTCTCTGCTTCTGTGAGTTTGCTATTACCGAGACCTCCTGTAAGTGGACTCAGTATTCATCCTGGCTTATTTCACATTCGGATATATTCAGAGCGGTTCCATAAAACTACCTTGTGAGGTCATCAATTCTCCATTAGTACTATTATTTATACGAAGAGGGATGACCGTCTACCAAGGAAGAAGTAGAGCAGTGAATCCTACACTTTGCTGCTTCTAAGCCACCTCAGGAGCGTCAATAAAAAGTGCAAATCCCAAAGCACCACTCTGAGCTGCTGGGCCAGGAAGCCTCATGTATGTAAGCATGTTTTGAATAATTTTCCCTGGTGTCAGATTGGCAAAAGTTCATGGAACAGTGTTGGAAGTCACTATTTATGAGTCATTCTTGCATTTTGGGTGCATATTTGTGAATTTGTGTGTGTGTGTGCGCGCCTTCACACATACATGTGTGCATGTGGGTGAGTCATGAAAAAAAAAAAACAATTCCAAGTTTTCCTCGAACTCTTCCGAAGGAAAACGATATTATGTCTTTGAGGTTTAAACCATGTTTTTCTCATATGCTCACGCAGCGAACAATTTTTTTCAGTTGAGCAGTGGTACACCTGACTACACAGAAGTGGCCCATGGTGCTGCTGAGGGCTAGGGTGGCCTCCTTTGGGGACACTGTGTTCTGCCTCCTGATTCGGTAGATAATTAAACATCTGCTTCTATGTTAACTGCCCCTCTCTGGGGAGACCAGGTGGCTCAAACGCTTCCTCTAAAATCCTCATCTTTCTCCATGTGGCTTCTCTAGCCAAGAAGATCCTCTTGTATCACAGTATCTTCTCTGACAAGATCATCTTACACTGAAGTTCCTTTTCTGGGCTTCTAATGCCATGTTTGCTATAGCGCAGATCTTACCTTGTGTCCTCTCTAGTCATTTAAAGCACAGACTCCTAAAGAAAAGAGAACATTTCATCCATCTTCTTCTGCAATACTTAGGACATCTGGCATGGAACACAATTCAGAGTAACTGCTAAGAATTACTTATTGGCTGATTTTTAAAACTTACTGTACCAGACAAATGATATATTGAAACAGGTTTCTTTCTCTTCTAAAATTGATAGAATTTACTATTACCCATTGATCTTGCAAACTTAAGGATATTTGCTTGCATTTCCAGTGGGAGGTTGGGCCCAACAAAATAAATTGGAAACCACATAGAAAAATGAGTCATCTATTTTTTATTGAATACACATTTTCATGTTAAACATCTTTAATACTTAACACGCATTCCTGCTAGCTTTAGAAATCAAACATGGTTTATGGATTCAATTTAAAACCTTTCATTGAAAGGAAATCTATTTTTAATTTTCATTTTAATCATTTAAATATTTAAAGATGTTGCCTTTGTTCTCCAAACTTCTTTTAATCATATTGGGTATGTCTATAGAAGGACTTTTGAGACAACGGACATTTTTATTAACAGGCT
>NW_011907815.1:0-1873 GCF_000151845.1 Pteropus vampyrus
TATAATGCACGGAAGCACACAGAAATGAGACCACTTGAAGAGCAATTCTATCAGAGAGGAAGAAACTGTAAGGATGGTAAAACCTCTGAAATCTAACAATGTAGAAGGCACAACGTTTGGTACCAGTTAAATCTACAGTGATTCTTTGATCCATGATTAATTAGCTGTGCAACTTTTTAAAAGTTATTTAATCATTTCAGCATTTTGGTTAAATCACATTTTAAGATCAAACTCAAATCCCTCTGGTCTTAAAAAATGTCTTTTACATTATTAGATTTGTTTTAAACTGTTAATGTTTATACCCATTTATTAAAGAGTTATAACATTTATATTCATGGTTAATAAAAACAATTTTGAACATTTTGAACAACAAAGTTTTTAAAATATTAAATAATTTCTGTATCTAGATATAATTTTAACTCTTTTTTTAGAAAATAAAAATTATTCATCTCAATTACTTTCAATTTTGTGAAAATGAATCACTAAATCTAATTCTCAAAGCAAAAACATATGTAGCATCTGATATAGTAATTAGTATGCAAATAATGAATTAGCACATTTGCATCAATTATATTAAAAGATAAAACTGTATTCTATTTCATTGAAAGCTTTAGGGATTCTGAGGTAACTGCTCACATTATTTTAAATTTAAACTATATAGCAGATGAATATTGTGATGAGCCTCTCACGTCATTCTTCAGTTCAGAGACACTGTTAGCCCCGAAGTGTTCACTGCAGATGGCTCAAAAGTTGAAACTCTCTTCAGGACCTATGCTCAGTCAAAGGAGTTGCCTTGCCTAAACTTATGTCTCCTCTTGGACATAATCTCTATCTATTAACTTATCGATGTTGAGATACAACAAAGTGGTACTCTTTTTCCTCAATTTGAAACAACACTGAAGGGTCATCTCAGCTTCAGAGCTTCTCATGATATCAGATAAGGCCCCTGATGCAAGTGCATTGTGGTTCAGCTTCTTCCTTTGGCTAATTCTACTCCCTTCATTCCTTTACTGTATGTTTTCGAAGGAACTCCTCAAAAACCCTTTTACACACAAATATCCGTCTCAGAATCTGATTCCTTGGAAACCTGACATGAGGTGACTTGTTTTAGGAATGCTTCTAAAAAGCAGACACAAAAATGAAATTTGGGAGATGCAACATCAGTCAGAAGTGAGATTGCCATCACTGATGATAGCTGAGAGCTCCTACCACTCCATAATAATACAATTGCTAAAAGTGTTACTGATGACACACTGGGATGAGATACATATGGAAGGGACAGCCCTCGGTTGTTGCGATATCTCATATGACTCTTGGAAAAAATGAAAAATCAATGATTTACATTAAATGAAGCTTACTTACCAGAAGAACTACCATGGCAGATAGTGGAAGATGGAATAAAACACTCACAAAAGTAAGCATTATAAGAAGCTAGAACACACAGAAGCCAGCCATATTCTGTGGGAAAACTGATTGATAGGATAGGAATGCACTGGTAAGGGCACTGTCTTCATTACTGAGGGGGTTCTCCTCTCACAGCCAGGACTGATGGCAATATTAGGCTCCTTGACAGCAATGAAGATGATAGTAACCTAAAATAATAGAATTAGGTGACAGATTTTAACTATCAGAAGCAAAATGGATGCAATTGTCATTATCACTGACAAGTAATAGCTCAAAAGAGTAGGATCTACAGAGATTGTACAGGGAGTTAATAGAACACGATGATACCAAGGGCAAGATATATATGCGAGTCTAACAAATGTGGAACTTAATGTATAAATCCAAAGAAATTATCTTGTATGCTCAGAAGGCAGACGGCAACCATCCCAATAAAAGTCATAATTCCTTGCGCAGTTTTCGGAGTTGAGCC
>NW_011907816.1:0-2177 GCF_000151845.1 Pteropus vampyrus
AATCAATTTTCCAAGTCCACAAGTAGGGTGATGCTTTACTTTGGAATGAGCTAGAAAGATTTTAGACCATCAGAAACAGGTTTCCTGAAGTGAAGGAGCAGAAGTGGTTCCATGTAATTTCTTTCTCTAAAACAGGTACTCTTTCCTTCAATTTGCCATCTCCACCTTAACTTTTACTTGGCACACTACTGTTCAGTTTTTACAACTCAGCTCAGAAGTCACTTCATTCATCCATCCAAGAAATTTATATTACAGTCAAATGGGTATCAGGTATCATTCTAGGTATTACAGGTATAAGACAAGTTACTTATTCTCATGGAGCTCACATTCTAGAGAAGGACAAAGAAAACGTTAAATAACTAAGGTTCCTTGAATAATGACAACTGCTATAGAAAAGTCAAACGAGGTAATGTGAGGAGAAATAGTACATGTGTAAAACATGATACTCATAGGATTGTCGATATCTGTTGATTCAGCACTTTTGATATCTATTTTAATCTTTTTTTTTTTTTAATAATAAGACTTTCTTTCAAAGATTTTCTTCTCCTCAGTTCAAAACGTAAAAATTCTGAAGTTCTCTTTTGACAGCAAGTTCCCCACTGACATCCTTTATAACCATGTCCTCTTTCCCCACCGCTGCTATGGCAAATTCTAGTTCAATTCCCTTCAATTCTGGCAATGCCATTAGAGTTACTAATGGGGATCTTTTGTGAGAAGGCAGCTCCACTCCTTCAGTGCCACTGGTAGAGTCAAACCTCGAGGGTCAGCCCCTTCACAGAATAATCACTCTCTCTTTTCTGTGGAGTTCCACCTTTTCCTTCCCCATAGCTACTCTCAGGGCCCTGGACATTTGGTTCAAGCACAAGTGGGCCAATGGCACAGCAAATGCAAAGAACTGAACATTAAATATAAGATAATTCTCTAAAATGTTATCCTCTGGGCTGGAAATGATATTTCACAATTCCCGATGCCATTTGTTTTTCTCATTTTCACTCTTCTTATAGCATTATAGAATTCTCACTCAGAAGCCAGGGGAATTATGTTTATTCTTAGGTATTCTTGAGACGTAGATATTTTAAAATCAAAAATTTTGTTTGGGACAGTATTCCACATAAACATTTCTACTGACTCTTTTCAGCTTTCAGTTATTAAGGTACTTATATTTTGGCTTCTTATTCGTTTCTGCAGTCCCTGAGAAAAATCTCAGGATTGTTATCTGAAAATGTAGCCGACACCAATTATCACCAGTTTCTCTTTTCTTCACAGTTTTAGCAGCAAAAAGGCTTGGTTCAAAGATATTCCAACAAATGATGGCAGGGATATTGATTTTTTTCTTAAAACAATACATACCTTCCAGCAAAACTGCAAGGTATGTGTCTACATTCACATAAAAACATGGTTAATTGTGACAAATGAGTGATTCGGAGGGCTTCTATACAAGAAATGACCTAGGATTTGTTCAGCAGCACTATGTGATTTTCTTATACATAAGGTATCAAGCACCATCAGTTGCCAATCTTCTCAGGTAAATTCTTCTCTATTGCTTTGTGGAGATATACAAAAGGCAAATTTAAATTTTTAAACAACTACAAAGTTAAAGAACTTTATAACAACTAAGGTTTTAGGCAACCATAAACTTTTAGTGGATAAAGTTCAGATTTTTTTAAGGGGGTATGATTAAGTTTTAAAATTTACTTTGTTGATCTTTCAAAGAAGAATACATTCTGTAACAAAAGCCCAAGATGCAAAATGACACTCTCAGACTATATTTGCTCAAGTATAGTCATTTCCCCTCATTCAGCTTGCCTGAAAATTTCTATGCAAGATTATCTGTCTGGAACACAAGCACTGTGAAATCCTATAACATATTATTCTTCACTGTAACATCCTCTTGTCCTTCCATAGCTGATCTCATTGCAGCTCAAAGAAAATTAATCTCCACCTATAATATAATAGCTTGGTAAAACTGTGTCACATAGTGCAAGGAAGTGATCAGGCACCTCATGTTTAATTTGACCCAAGATTTCCAATCCGGAAACTCAGATTCCAGAATTAATAAATGGCTTAGTTTAAGTCTCTTCTTTAAACTATGCAGTTATAACCAGAATGCCCTGGTACAGAAGGCAGTCAAATCAAAATGCAAGCTGTACAAAGTCTAAGATTCTCAGAAACTAGGA
>NW_011907817.1:0-1597 GCF_000151845.1 Pteropus vampyrus
TTGTACATATTCATTGACAATACTTTTTTAAAGTTGGAAGGTTAATAGATTGTTTCTTCAAATCTCAGCATATCAAAAGGGCTGCATCAAAACACCACCTGCCTCCTGGAAAAGATGGAAGCTATAGGAAAGGAATGTTTCAAAATTTGAGGTGATATGTACATTAGATACATATCAATAACGTGGGGACGTTATTGGTGACCTTGGCCAAAGTTCTCAATACAGTGTTGGGAACAGAAACCAGATTTTGAATGGTGACGGGCAGGGGAAAGGTAAGTAAAGGATGTGAGTGTAGACAGGAGATTTGATATATCCACTCATTTTCTGACAATTCAAAAAAAATACTTAATGGAAAGAATATTTAGATTATGATACGAGCCCATATTCCCAACTCCAGAGTACATTGGCAATCTGACTCTCAGTAATATACATACCTTATATTCAATATACATGTAGTTAACATCATAATTCCTAGAAAAAAGTGTTTTTTTTGGCTGCAGTACTACTTTTTTAGAGGCAGAATTCTGACAGTGTAGACAAATCCTTTAAAGAATCCTGTTGTAAAGATGACATGAAATAGGGGATAGTAACTAAAGGGAGGCATGCTGTTGAACAAGAGTCTTTTTAAAATAGAAGAAACATGAGTGTTTGAGCCCCTGCTTAGAAACCAAATCCACATTCCACCTCTGGACAACAGGAACTCTATGGCCCCAGATCTGTTTGTTTTGTTGAACCCAGATTTGGTTCCTCTGAAGACTCCAAAAGCAGGCTGTATATCCAGAGAGAAGAGGCGAGACCCTCCAACAGAGAAAGATTGAGTGAGTCCCATTAAAAGAACAAAACAAGTAGTGATGCCTCCCTGGAACCATTCTCAGTGGTACCATTTAAGGTGGACATGTTGGGGAGAGCCCAGGTGCATGGTGAAGGGCTCTGCGAAGGTATAACTGGGGTGGGGTAAGCCTGGAGTCTGTGTTGCCTCCATCTCTGCCCAAGGTGGTCAGCCACCTGGGGCTTTCCCACCCACCTGGCTGTTTCCTGCTGAAAAGAGCAGGGATTGGGAGAGGAACTGCCACCTGGCACCTTTAGACAATTGCCATGGCAACTGCAGGCCAGGTATTTTATTTCAGTAATTACCTGGAAGCAGTCCACCCACATGTCCTGTTTTCCAATGTTATGAGCTCATTATTGTACAGCTCCCCACCCAGACCTTAATCTTGCAAAAACAAAGTTCTTCGGCTAATCTCTTCTTCTGATGCCTAGCAGGATTTTCTCTGAGGTGTTTGAAATATGAGATTTTTCATGCTAGTGCACAGCTATCTGAAATTGAAATTGATCCCAAGAGGGAGGGCGCTGGTAGTAGTGAAGGGCAGGGGAAGTGTCCTGCAAGGTCAGAGCAGACACAGACCAAGAAAGTTTGCCTCTCCCGCTCCCAGCTCCAGGGCATCTTCCACCACCCACAACTGGGCCCAGGAGGCTTCAGGGGACATGGTCAACACCTGGACCAAACTGACACATGACCCAGTAAATCTCATAAGAAAGCTTGGGCCACATGCATCATTCTTCCCCAACCCCAACCACAGGGCTGCTGGTAAAGCCC
>NW_011907818.1:0-2084 GCF_000151845.1 Pteropus vampyrus
GACCCTAATGTATTTCCCTCCCGGTCTCCAACTCGGTCTGTCTTTTCCCTCCCTGGCAGGTTGTATGGAGTGGAGGAAAGTATTTGAAAGACTTGGGTTCGTGTCCCGACTCCATTACCACTTTTGGTTTGTCTCTGGGTAAGTCACTTACCTTCCTCTTTTGTAAAATGGGGATAAGATTTTGCAACTCACAAAACTGTTATCAGGACTAAGTGAAATAATGATAGCTAACATTTAATGATTTACCATGTGCTAGGCTCTGTGCTGAGCATTTTACGTGCTTTAAGTAATTTAATCCTCATAAGTCTATATAAGGCATGTTTTATGATTACCATAGCCATTTTACAGAAGAGGAAACTGAGGCACAGAAAGGTTAAGTAACTTGCCTAAAGTCACCCAGCTAAAAAGATCTGACTCAGGCAGCTCTGGAGTCCAGCCCCTAACTCCACTTCAGGTGCCTCTCTGTCCCAGCATCGTTCACATACAAGTGGCCTCAATAGTTATGAGTACCCCCATCTCAGGGTCTGTCTCCATGACTGTGAGCCCCCCTCAGCTGCACTGCTTTTTTTAAAGCCTCAGGCTCAGAGGAGTTCCAGTTAGAAGACACAGACTCTCAGGCCAGATCGGATTAAAGGATTACTTGTTTCATCAGAAATGCACGTGCCCCCACCCTTCCCAGGCCCCTATCACCCCTGCCCCCACTTTCTCCAGGCCCTAATGTGAAGCTGGGGTGGGGTCCTGGGTTTGAGATAGGTGGCTCTGGGGGCAGCCTAGAGGGTGCATCCCAGCCTCCTACGGAGTCTAGAAAAGTAGGGGAGGGGCTCAGTGTCTGATACTGCCCTAGGGGTGGGCCAGGTGGCTGAGGGGTGAGGTGGGGACAGGGTCGTTGAAGCCGGGAAGGGGGGATCCCACTTACTTCTCTTCCACCAGTTGCTTCTGATACTCTTCATATTCCTCTCTGCTCATGCCCTGAGCTTCGGCCGCCGACTTGTCCCCGTCCCCCTTGTCCTCGCCGCCCCCCAGGCTCCCGGTGAGGTTCTTCAGCTGGCCACCCACCATGGTCTTCACCATGAACGCCATGGTCTTCACTGGCCCGGGCACTGGGCGCCGATTACCGAGCGCCGATTACCATGCGCCGGACACCAAGCACGTCCGCGCCTACTTCAGCACTAGGTTTCGCGGACAGCTCCCGCCGCGGGCCAGAGACCCACGCTCTGCAGCGCCCGCTGTCCGCCCCCGCCCAGGCCCGCCCCCACCTCCCAAACCCCTCCTCACCGGGGGCGGGGGGCATTCACGGGGCTGAGGAGGCTCTACCACGTGCCCGCTCCGCGCTCCCGCCTTCCCCACGTGCCTCCTTCAAAGCCAAGCTCTGCCGGGCACTGCTGACAGCGGATTAGGGCCTTCGGTGGTGGGGTCGCTCCCCAGGGGAATGGGCTACGTTGATATGTGCCCAAGAACCCTGCTCCCCACTCTCCCCCTACTTCCTCCCCACCCTGGTCGCTGATAACCAGGATTTCAGCTAGGAGTTGAGAGTAGTTGCAAAGGGCAAAGACCCAGCCCTGTACCCTACCCCACCCTTCCCCCAAACCTGTTGCCCCAGCAGCTGCCCAAAGAGCTTGACTCTGGAAAAGGGAGGGAGACCATAGAGCAGAGAATCCTAATTATGGCTCTGTGGGTTGCCTCACAGAGTTCTGGTTGTGCCTGACATGCCTACCCCTGGAGCTGAAGGGAATAGGGGGAGAGAGAGTTGTTAATGGTGATGCTGGCTGGGCTGAGGCAGAAAGGGCAACTGGAGACACCTCTCCTTGTTCTGGTGAATTTGGGAACAGAATTATACATATTTGTGACTCCTTCTCCCTCTGTAGTCCAGGGCTCAAGGTTTGTGGGGTAATAGGTCTTTTGGAGGTCAAGCCAGGCCTTGGCCTCCTTTCCTGCTTGAAGCCCACTCCCAGCAACCTCTCCAGAAGAGGCAGAAGCCTTCAGAGAGATTAAGGCAAACTTGGAAGGTAAACGAGCATATCAAACCATGGAGAGAGGGAAATCACCTTTAATAAAGTTGGAGCTTCTCCAAAGCTGAGGTGTGG
>NW_011907819.1:0-2234 GCF_000151845.1 Pteropus vampyrus
GCTGACCTGAAACAAATAGAAGCAGATATTGGAGATTTGACAATAATTGGTTTGGTGCAGACAGCTCAATGAGGTAATTTAGACTCCAGAGCAGCCTCTTGTCAACTTTCCCCTTCATTCACCTCCCCACCTCTAAGATAATAACACTAAAGAGTAAGGGGTATGTCATATTTATACAAGGAAAGAAGACTTTTTATTTAACATAAAGGATAGAATAGTCCTTTAGAAACATTAAATCTAGTAAGATAAAAACCCAGAAAATCAGTCAGGCAATTAAGAACTTTGTAGACAGGCTAGAAAATAGACAATAGACTCCTTTGTAGAGTGTGAAATCTAGTAAGGAAGACAGTTATTAGACAAAAAAATTATATGCATGATTAATTAAATAATTACACATATGCACGGGGCTGCAAAGGATTAATCCTTGTTATATCTTTTGATGCCAGGCCAAAAAGCACATGATTATCATTAATGCTCATTATTAAGCCATTATCTCTGAGCTCCAAATCCATTTCCCTACACTCTGAGCTCTGGTATACACAAACTACATTTCCCAGATGCCTTTCCAGGTGGCTTCCTATTAAATTCTGTTAACAGAAGCACAGAGGGAGCTTTGTAGGCAGGAAGAAGTGAGAAGGAAGTAAAAGATCTTGGAGAAGGGACTTCTTTTCTCCCTATTTGCTTATTGTTCCTGTCAGAGTTGCCCAAGCTGTGACCCTTCCAGCCCACAGCAGCAGCTGGCTCTAAACTCCAGATCCTTCTGGCATTCCCAGGACCAGCCTCATGCCCTCCAGGAAGCGGACAGAAGCTACTTTGTGCTTGTCCTCAGAGCTCCTTAAATTCTGATAACCTCAAGCTCTTCCTTTTTGTTTTGCAAGTACCAGGGGTAAAAACTAGATTACCCCAGGATATACAATCTTTTTTCTCTTTAAGCTCTTTAATATCTGTGTACTAATACCCTGTACTAAACCTCCTACGTTAAAATAACTCTTTTCCTGATTGAACCCTGCCTGACATATGATTTCATTTTGAGTCAAGCTTCATCCACAAAGTAGAAGCACAGGTGTTCTTCCTGTCAGCTGAGGCAGGGAGAAGACAAGAGCTTTGAATCTTCCCTGTTTAGGAAAGCCACTTCAGAAGACAAAATCAGTGGGAAAAAAGCAACACATGTTTGGGACAGAGCAGTGAACAAGACAAACTTCTGCTTGCATGGAGCTCATGATCTAGTGGAAAGAGCTAGACCATAAGTAAATAAGTCACAAAAAACTCACACTGTTTGGCAATGCATATTAATTTCCTAGAGTTGCTGTAACAAAGTACTACAGGCCATGTGGCTTACAAGAGAATATATTCTCTCCCAGTTCTAGAGGCCAGAAATCCTAGAGCAGGGTGTGGGCAGGCCGCACTCCCTCTGAAGGCTCTAGGGGAGGACCCTACCTTGCCTCTTCCATCTTCTGGTGACTCCAGGCATTCTGTGGCTTATGGTCACATAACTCCAGTCTCTGCCTCCACATTCCTTTACCTTCTTCGACTGTCTCTTCTAAGGACACTTATTGAATTTAGGGCTCACCTGGATAATCCAGAATGATCTCATCTCAAGATCCTTACCTTAATTACATTTGCAAAAATACTTTTTCCAAAATAAGTCAGGTTCACAGGTGTCAGAGGTTAAAATGTAAACATAGCTTTTTGGGGCGGCGGGGGGTGGGGGCGCCATTCGACCCACCACATAGAGTAAGAAAGTAGAGAGTGATGGTGGCCAGTGAGAGGTGTAAAGTGCCCGATCTTTTGCCATCTCTCTTTTTCTCCACTGCACCCTAAATACACAATTTGTGTCTGCCTCGTGACCTTTTCAAGTTCCCACTGTATGGAACTCTTGCCTCCAGATCTCACATAAGTGGTCCCTTCTGATCATCTTTGAACATCTCCTCCAGGAAACTATCTCTCACCACTCTATAAAAACAGCCCACTCCAGTGTAGTGGAAACCTACCATGCCCTGCTTTCCATTCCCTTGGCCCACCTCTGCCTTTGGTCTTTGCTGCAGTGGACATTTCTGTGAACTCAGATTCACCTTGTGCGTGCAGCATCATGCCCCAAGTTCCTAGTCTCTTTTTCTTTCTACTTCAGGGACATCTCCACTTCTGTGGTATACTCCTCAGCCAGCATCCAAGTACAGAGACCCAAAGTGTGAGGTGTTAACACCCCCAGAGTCTGGTGCCATTGATACATGACC
>NW_011907820.1:0-2975 GCF_000151845.1 Pteropus vampyrus
CGTGGGTAACACCCATATGGAAAAGAAAATAAGATTTTCTAAAAACAACTAAGGTCATTATTGTCTTCCAAGTGTACGCTGAAAATCAACCTTAAAAGGCTCACAACTACACAAATTAATTGTATCTTTACGGCCTCTCTCAGTGTTGTCATTGTTTTGTTTTTTTGTCCCCTCACTCAGTTTTCAATAGGTATATTTAAGACGTAGAGAGTATAATGAAGCAGCTGCTTAACAGTTGTAGCTAAAATGGAACTAGATACTTTAACTCACAAGTCTTCTCCAAGGAATCTTGGGAATTTGAAGAAGAATATACCCAAACTGAAATTGGGCCAGGCACTAAAAGTAACCCTGTCACTTTCTCAGAAGTATCATGGGGTCGTCAAATATTGCCTATGGCCAAGCCTCAGTTTTTAAGTATCTGAAGGATAAAAGTACAAGAACCCAAAATTACAGTGTAAAAAGCAAACAGTTCAGTGCTGATACATAAATACCAACCCTGCAAGGATGGTTTTCATAGGAGAGCTCCCACTGGAAGTTCCATAATAAATTATATTATGTAAGTACTAAATGGAACTAGTGGTCTAAGATAGTTTAATCAAAGCTTTGGGTATTCTGAAATCAAATTTGTTTTGATTTTCTTCAGGCTCCACTTTTTACTTCATGATAATGAAACAAAAGCTTTTCTAAAAATAGACAAAGATGAATCACTACTACCTTGGGTAAATGCCATTCACATTTCCTGAAAAAGTCACCTTATAAATTTAATGGAATCAAAACAATGGCAGGAAAGTTCTAAACTCTTGTTAAGTAACCATTAATTTTTTATCCAAAGAATCCATTGCTTATGGTGGCGGGGGGGAATAAAACAACAATAAAGTTTTTTTTTTATCTATTGAAGCATAATTGCAATTTTTTTTTTTTTTGATCAAAGAAATTCTATAGAAATGCTGTGAAAAGGCAGAATTTGTTTGGCCTATGTTATCTGACTATGTTATTGACTACGTGAATATTGTTAGCCTGAGGGATATACAGCTATAGCAACACTAATCTCAGCCAGCAAACACATTGGCAGATTAGGAATTTGTGTAGCTGAAACTGAAGAAGGAAGAAAGGAAGGAGAAGGAGGGAAGGAGAACAGAGATCAGTATACTTGAATACTGTAAAAGATTATAAGTATAACAAAGATGGTCTTATACTTAAATCACACTTTATAATTTAAAAAAAATTTTTTTTTTTACCATGTATCTCATTTGATCCACAAGACAACCATGTGTGATACTGTATTTAGGAAACATTCTCATCTCTCAACTGCCTTTTGCAGTTTTCTGTTCCATCTCTAAACCACTAATGGAGAATCACCTCCACTGATAAAGCAGCAGACAGAGCCAGGACTTGACTCTTGTTCTTTCCACTAAGCTTCATTTTCTCCAGTAGCAATCTGTGGAATTTATACATGGAGGTAAACACTTTGTGTGTACTAAATTACGTTCATTCACCTGGAAACTTCTTCATACCTCTTTCTCCCAAAATTTAAAAATGAGATTGTGGGGAAGAAGCATTTGCTTGGCCAGTTTTGAAAACAATGTAGTCCCAGGAAATTTTCCCTTCTCTTTATTTCACTCTGTGTTATCTTCATTTTCATCTTCTTTCTCAAGTTCCTCTAACTGACTTAATGAAATTATTCCTTTGTTCTAATTCCCTCATATTATTCACGTGTGCATTTATTTATTTTTATACATCAGGTCTCCCAAAGGATGAGATGACAAACTCTTTATCTTTGACTACCACATTATACATATTTCTACTTCTGGTTCTTTATTATTCTGGGACAAACTAAAATAAGCACAAAAAGCCAGTGTCAAGATTTAAACTAAATCAACACTGATATTTAGTAAAACTTTTGTTATGTTTTTGTATGTATATCGTATCTACTAACATAACATCAAGATTTATATAATTCTATTTTTTTTTTCTAAATTTCCTCACCTCTCCTCAATGAATGCAAACCAAACTATTTAACTTGCTTTCTTTCTCACCCACCCCCTTTATATCAGGCAACTGAAATTATTTCTATTCTTTTCCTGGAATCATTTAAAACACTAGATAAAGCTAAAAAAAATTAAGAAACTTTACTGCAGTTCTACAGCTGGTAAAAGGCAGAGCCAGGAATCAATTCAGTTGCTTGATATAAAAGACTTGCCTCTTGACCACTCTGCAATTCTGCCTCCAGGAAACAGCCTCACTCCTTGCCATCTGCCTTCTACATTTTTTCTTCGTTCCGTCTATAAACCACAAATGGGGAAGAGGCAATGAAGCATAAAGATGTGAAAGGAAAAGGGATTTATGAATATTTTCTTCAATATTATAGCAATTGGTATGTGTGTAATAGAGGGAAAGCAATTCATGTGCTTGTCCCAGGTGTTCTCCATCGGTGAGTCTGATTTTGTGCATGGCACAGATCAGGCCCTATAATCAAGGTCTTTTCTCACACATTCATGTATCTATTATCTAAAAACTGTCCCAAGTTTAATTTCGCTGAAATGCTATTCTGATCACACCCAGATTTTACAGGCAACTAACCTGCCACCCCTGAGAGGTGAAGGTGCTGCATGAGTTGTCCCTGTAGCGGCTACATCATCCTCATAACTACTGTGCTTCATCATTTGCTTCCCCAGCTCCCCCTGTGCCCCCCTCCTTTTCTTTCCAGCAGGAATGGAGGAGTAAATTACATTATATTCCTCTGCTCCATAAACTATGTCAATTTCTGAGGAAACAATATTAAATATGGTAATTTCCTTCTCTTTTTCTTAATCTATTACACTCTCTAACCTCAGTCACACTGAACTTTGAAAGGAAACAACTGCAAAGGCATCTGGGTAATGTCATTATGCTAATTTGCTGGTGTTAATCTGTAGAAATCAAAAAGTAGCTATTAGAGTGAGGAATCTCTGGAAAGAAAGCATGGCACACCTTTC
>NW_011907821.1:0-2478 GCF_000151845.1 Pteropus vampyrus
TGAAAGAACAGAACAAGCCTGGAGCCTGGGACTCATGGTGCCTCAGAAGGCCGCATAAGGGCAACACACGTCCTTGGACAGAGAAGCCAGGAGACGAACAGGCTCTGAGAGGGCAGGAGGGAGTACCCCCACTTTTGTCACTTTTGCTGGAGGATGGAGCTTCTAAGACTTTCTGCCATGCATACTCAGGCTGTGTGCAGACAGCCTGAGTATGCATGGCAGATTCAGACCCAGCGGAGATTGGTAGAGCACCAGCTCTAAGCTGGGTCCTGCACTTGGCACTTTTTCTTCTATGACCTTGAGTTTTCCCAGTTTGCGGGGATAATAAGCCCCCTCTTCATAATTACAGGTGCTGGGAACCAGAGTGAACAAGCCCAAGATTCTTTAGGGAATATGGAATTGGAGCCGGGAGGGCTGGAAAGTCTGAAGGAGATTCTATGAGGCCGTAGTGCTCAGAGGCCTCTATTCCTTGGGATATCTGTGCTACTTGGATAAGGTGCCAGTGTGGTGGAGTGGTAAGAACATTTATGGATTTTGGATTCGGATAAATCTGGAATCAAATCCAAGCTCCTCTATTCATTAGCAGTGTGCATTTAGGCAGTACATGGAGTCCACAACTATCATTTTTAAATGTCTACCATATGTCAGACACTGACCAGGTATTGACACCTTGCAAGTATTAACTTACAAATATTTTTAAGTAAAAGTATGCTATGAGGTTGACGTTATTATTAATTCATTTCACAGATGAGGAAACTTAGGCACAGAGGGGTTAAGTAATTTGTCTAAGGTTACACAGCAAAAATTAGAACCCAGGGAATGTGCCTTTAGCACTTATGCTTTTAACCACTAAATTCTACTTCTGTTTATTTATGCGTAAAACAAGGGGAAAAAAGTTAGCTCAGTAATGTGAAGATGAAATTCAACGAGATACCAGTAAATGAAGGACCCATCTTTGCATGGGTCACAATGGTGCTCAATTACCAGGATATGTAGGACCAATCCCTTTTCTGAACAAAGCTGGAGACTCTTACCTCGTGTGTGTCCAACTCTTTTCTCTCTGGGCTCCCTGCTGCCTGCTGTACTTCTGTTTGCTCTTGGAGCTCAGGTCCACCTTCTTCATTTCTACAGCTTGTCCATAACTCATTATAGTTTCTCTGTGTGAGGCTTATTTCACACAACATTGTTTTCAACAGGCTGCTTCCTGGCCACATCTGTCTAGAAGGCACTTTAATCACCTGGGTAAGGCTTCTCCACCTCACACTGGAGGGTGGACTACTTCTGGGAAGGGTGTCTCTCTTTTTGTGGCTTCTTGTTAATTTCTCTTTTTAGTGACAGTCGCTTTCCTGATCTTTTTCTAGTGCCCCTTTCCCACTTCTGATGTCCTATCTGAAGTCACCTTATATTGGCTGCTGCTCTAGCTGTGTCCCCAGCAACCACTGCAGTGTCTGAGAATCCCTTACAGAAAGGTCCCTTCCAAGGTCCATAGCCAAAATGTCTCCATCACTCTCTTGGAGAGGGCCCATCCTGGTTAATTTCCACTGGTAACTGTCATCACATTGCCATTATCTTTTTTCTCTGTTCTCTGCCAGGCTGTTTGTCTTAGAGGCTGACCCCGGTGTATTGCATTACCTGCGATCTTGTGTCTCTGGCTCCAGATGGAGATGACTAACGGCAGTCACCAGCAGCAGATAGAGAGGGAGCAGTATCTGCAGCCCTCCAAGATGTGCTTTGTGTCTCAAAGGACTCCAGTACAACAGCAGTTGGGGTCTGGGTGGGAGGATTGACCTCTCTCACGGTCTGATTTCAGGATTAAATTCATGGTGCCCTTAGAAAAGCATAAAGGAAAAGGTTGTAGATTAAAAGCAACCTTGGGTCTTGGCTTTCCTTGTTCCAGTATGGATTTGGAAAAGGAAAGAAGAGGATTACAGAATGATTTTTCTGTGCCAGGCGGTGTGCTAAGCATTTACGTACGTGATCTCATCTAATCATTACAATAGCTGTATTATCCCCAATGCACAGATGGTAAAACTGCGGCTCAGAGAAATACGCAGAAGGACACATGGCTGATAATTATTTCAGTTGTGGCTGTGCCAAGGATTAGGCTGAACTTTTTTAGTTTAGTTGAATCATAAAATCATTTCCAATCTTCTTAACCTTTACATGTAAATGGGTCCTTACTTTCCCACAAGTTTAAGATGGAGTATTTCATTTATCCTTCTTTTTGGGCCTGCTTTTGTTAAAGTTTGCTCTCTCTTTTTTAATTTAAATTAAATTTACTTCTGGTCTTTTGCCAACTGGAAGATCACTTAGGTGTCTGCAGGTTTACTTCTTTGCTTGTTGGTTGCCTTTTGTGCTTTTCCAGAAATTGCTGTACTTAGGCATAGGCAAGGAATGCAAGAAACAAGACAGGAGAGGTTTCTCAATGATGCAATGTCGTGACCCGTGTGGAAATGCCTTCTTGTAGCGAGAGCCCAG
>NW_011907822.1:0-1910 GCF_000151845.1 Pteropus vampyrus
AAATGAATGGATAAGCGAACTATGGTATAGTTATTCAGCCTTATTATTCAGCCTTAAGGAATATTATTCAGCCTTAAGGATTATTATTATTATTCAGCCTTAATAAGGAAGGTAGTTCTGACACATTACAATATGGATGAACTTGAAGTCATTATATTATGCTAAGTGAAATAAGTCAATCACAAAAAAAGACAAATATTCTATAATTCTACTTACATGAGATACCTTCAGCAGTAAATCAATCATACAGACAGAAAGCAAAATGATCGTTACCAAGAGTTGTGGGAAAGCAACAACAGGGAGTTAGTGTATAATGGGAAGAGAGTTTCATTTGGGGAAGATGAAAACGTTCTGAAGGTGGATGGTGGTGATGGTTGCACAACAATGTGAGTGCGCTTAATGTCACAGAACTGCAGACTTAAAATGGCTAAAATGTGATGTGTGTTTTACCACAATAAAAAAAAATGGGGAAAAAAAGCATTAAAAGTTATCATGAAAAAAAATCAGAAATTTGTTGGACTTTTTTGCACTTATTTTACAGTGTGTTATTATTTTTATTTAAATATGGATGGTGGAATACCAAATATTTTCTGGACTTGGAGCTCCAAAGATTTTGATTTGAACCTGAGTAAGTCACAGTTTTCTGGATGTGCACAAGAATGCTAACAGGTTATCCAGAATCGCTAGCTCTGGTTGTGTGGGAATTCACATCTTTTTACTTCAAGACTCACAGCAAGTAAGGGCAGCATCTAAATATTGTTGGAGGTTTCTCACAAGCTTTGATAGTTTGAGAACAGCGCCTCACTGGTTTTAGGGTACATCCTGTACAGTTTTTTTCTTTTTCTTTTCAGTTTAAAGAACAATCAGAGAGAATGTTTGATGCAGAAGCATATAGTGAACACGCCTGGTGGGGAGAATTTCAGGAAAACAGACTAAAGCCATGGCCAAGAAAGTATTTCACACACAAACGCAAATATCATCTATCGACTATTTAAGTCACTTGTACATTCAACTAATATTTATTGAGCTGCAAGTCACCAGAAACAAAACAATGAATAAAATGCAGTTTCATTTCTCAAAAAGTCCACAGTCCAGGAGGGGAAAGTATCCTTTGGGAAGTATCTGTGTCTTCATGCAAAAGCAGGAGTCTCCTCTCCTAATTCCAGCATGACTATTAAAGAATTACCTCCCTTGCAATCCATGTGGGTCTTCAGAAATTCATGTTTGCATCTACCATCACTTAAAATAAAGTTATGACTTATAACTGCAAGTGTACTTGAGATAACAAGAATACTGTCTCTTTCCATTGTAGCTTAGTGTCCACTTGTTTGCCATGGAGGGAGGCAGCCCCAAACAGTCCATCCAAGTTGGGCCTCTGACCTCTGGGGTGTGGCCAGAAGAGAGAAAAGAAGCTCAGAAAACTTTTTCCCCTTTACCCTACCTCTTCACCTGACTGACACACACCTGTACTTGTTCACCTTCAGGTCTCAGATCAGTTGCCACTTTCTTCAGAAAACCTTCTCTGATCTTAAAGTGTGTCAAATGCCTCTTCTATGAGCGCCCATCTCACCTCGCATTTCATCTAATGCACATAAACTTCCCTGATGATGATGATGAGGCTCACCTGTGGCATTTTATTAAACACTCAGGCTCCCAAGAACCTCCTCTAGAGATTCAGATTCAGTGAATCGAGGATGAGACTTAGGAATTTTTGTCTAACATGTGATTCCTATTACCAGGGAAGCAATTGCACTGTTATAATTCCTTGTCTATGAGGGTAGGTGGGAACTGTTTTTATTTTGTTTACTACCCTTTTCTCAGCACACTGTACATTGTAGGCGAATTGCATTAATATGTATTTGTCGAATGAATGAAAATGGGTCCTGCCAGGCAACCATTTGCTGAGATGG
>NW_011907823.1:0-3093 GCF_000151845.1 Pteropus vampyrus
TCCCAAAGTGTAGAAGGCAGGAGAACGCCACAGAACAGCAATCAGTCCTTAGGAACCTGCCCAGCAGTTAAGCTCCCTGGACAGCAGCACGGGCCAGCAGACAGCCCGCTCCTGTGCTGGCCTTATTAGAATAACCGAGGGACCCAGTGGCTTCCAAATGAGCTGGACAGATCCGCTCTGGAGATGGAGGCTCCGCCAGGGAAACTGCACTCTTAAGGCCCACGGGCGCTTGTCCCCTGCAGGAAGCGCTTCGGGCCCTCATGTGCTGAAAAGAGGAACCCAAGAATCAGATGCCACACGCACCTATTTTGTCCGGGACAGCTGGTTTTGTCTTATTTTCCACGCACACAGCAGGCTGAAGCTCCACTGTCAGGTCTTCCTTCTACAAACAAAGAGAAGAAAGGCTTACTTTACATAGAGAGACGAATGCTCTGAAAAAGCATCAGAGGAGATTTGGAATCAGGCTGGGCCATCTGCCCGCTCCGTGATGATTCTTTGAGTCTTCTGCGCTTATTACAAATTAATTGATAGGTTACCATTCTCTTTTTTATTCATGGGCTACTCTATCTCCCCTGCATCCCCATCCCCATTTCTCTGAGGAAATTTTTAAGTACCACTCCGTCTCTGAAACTCCTCTCTCTTCAGGCACCTATGGCCTCCTTAACCTAGCCAGGAACAAAGCAGGAAGAGTCCATTTTCTCTGGCTAATCCTCTCTAACACCTACAATTCCACTGAATACATCTGCCATTCTTTTCTACTCAGCATAGGAACTATTAAAATGGTCCTCTGAATGCCTACCTTCACTTCTGGAGACACGTCACTCTTCCTTGTTCTCTTCATGATTTCATCTATTCTCTGAAAAAAACAACAAAAAAAGCTGGGTCTATATGCAATTTCACATTTCTCAGAAAGTTCAAAATGTTTTCCATTACTTTTGCAGATGTTCACCTGTGCCCTATGAACAAGGTCAAGTGCTTGAGAAGTGAACTAGAAAGTATCTCAAATCCACATTCAATTTATACTCCATGTTTCTCCTTCCTCTCCTAAGGTTATCTAAAAATCAATAAATCACCACCTACCATTCAAAAGGACCACCCTAGAGAAAGAGAGGCTTGGGGTACAAGTCGGGAGGGGAAGCCACAGATTGCTCTCCCAGCTGCCAGGCCTACAGCAACACAAAGTCCGGGCTGGAGCTAGGATGCCATGGGAATGGACGTTTATAATAAACCTGTTTATACGCAACTTTATTCATAACCGCATTAAATGTGAATGGACTAAAAATTCCAATTTAAAGACAAAGACGATCGAGCTGGATTAAAATAACAAGTCCTGACAATATGCTGCTTACAAGATGCACACTTATAAAGATACACATAGGTTCAACGTAAAAGGATAGAAAAAGATTTACTAGGCAGATGCTAATCATAAAAAAGGCTGCCAAAGAGGACTTTAAGGCAAGTATTACTAGAGATAAAGAAGGACATTTCGTAATGATAAAGGTGTCAATTCAAAAAGACAATTTAATAGCTTGAAATATATATTCACCTAATAGCAGAGCTTCAAAACATAAAACAAAAGTTGATAGAACTGGAAGGCGAGATGGACAAATCCATAATCACAGATGGAGCTTAACACTCCTCTCTCTAACCGATAGAGCAAGATGACAAAAGTAATTCAGATATAGAAGATTTTACCAGCATGATCAACGAACTTGACCTAATTTGACATTTCTAAGGTCACTCTACCCAACAACTACAAAAAAGAACTGGATTTACTTCCTGTTCTGCCTCACCCTAAATTCTCCTAACGCCTTGGCCCTTACCTTCTTCCTCTCCAGTCGCTCCTGCTCAATCTGCAGCATGATCTGTTCTCTTTCCAGACGCATCTGTTTAGCTGCTTCCTGGGCCTTTGCTTCTGCTGCTTCCTTCTGATAGAAACAGGTAAACCAAGGCATAGGCTTTACTAAGCGAAGAAAACACTGTACCAATGCCCTGGGATTTGTATATGTTCCTCCACCGCACCATCTACTCCAAAGCGGGTACTGCTCCAACATTCAGTGTGGATTTACACAGCCGGCTCCATGACACGACATGGCCGGGCCTCACTCATATACCCTGGGTCCGCGGTGCAGATCACCTGCGGACAGTTCCCGTGCATGGCCAAGGACTTTCTGTGTGTGAGGGCGGTCTCTGGCCATGAAGTGTGCATGTGGCAGGAGTTTCAGGAAGTTAATTCCCCAAGGATTGACCTTCAATCATGAGAGGCAGAAGCTGGTAGATAAACAACTGTTTCCTCATCCCTCAGGGGAGACAATTCTGAGGACTGTTCTACAGTCTCTTAGTCCCAAAGGGAGGGAGTTCCCGCTGTCCACAGGAACTCACTCATCAATGCACTTACTCCCCTGCCAGCTTCCTGGGATCTTCTCCCAAATAAACTACTGGAGCACGAATTCTCATCCGCGACCTGCCTTTGGGGAACCCGAACTGGCATACAGCAAACATCACCGACTTCGCTTTTATTTCCCAAAGTAACTCATATTTGCAAACCAGCCCAGTTAGTTTAAGAAAACACTTCAAGTACATATAACGAGTCATTCAAATTTAACTAATTTTACGTAATATAAACTAGGGCCCTTAAGGAAACTCTCTATGAAGACTCATACAGTACCTGCTTTTCAATTACGGCTTTTTCTTGCTTTTCTTTTTCTTGTTTTTCCTTTTCTTCCTCTTCTTTCAACACCAGCTCCTCCTTGGCCTTCCTCTTGGCCTCTTCTTCCTCCTGTCTTTTCTCTTCCTCTTCCTGCCGCTTCTTTTCCTCTTCCCGCTTACGGGCTTCTTCTTCTAGGCGAAGTCTTTCCTCCTCTGCCTTTCTTTTCAATTCCTCTTTCTCCAGCCTTTTGACAACATAACTGTTGTTAGAAGACAATGACACGCTCAAAAGACAAATTGCCAAAGAGCCAGGTGCTGACAGACAGTGGAGCAGAATGAGCAGCACAGTCACAGGCACGTGTAGTTGAATTAGTATCCACTTAAGAAAATGACTCATCCTTCCCGGAAAGCCACTCCAGTCCATATAACAACAACAAAAAAATA
>NW_011907824.1:0-2306 GCF_000151845.1 Pteropus vampyrus
TCCCATCAGGAATTCTCATTGGCTATGACTAATGAATTCAGAGGGCAAGGGAGCCCATCGTATTCCAAACAGGTCAGCTTCCCTTAGCAGAGAGCATGGTAAGCGGGGAGGGGGAGTGTGTTGGGGAGGGAAAATTGGGAGCTATGTGGCATAGCCCTGAATACTGCGGCATAATGTAAAGGTGTATGTGTCACGCTGGGCTGATCAGTGTTTTGTTGAGTAACAAAAATTGTAGGCTTTACCAAGGTTGTGTCCCCATAGAATTATATACAATGTTCTTTTTCTTTCTTCAATCATGGTTTAAAGTGTTCCATGTCTCAAAATTATTGCTTGTTCTTAGAGGGTGTGTGTGTTGTGAATTCTTACCTAAGTCCTTAGATGGCAAGTTGGAAAACTGGACTGTGGCATGAGGGATAAGCAGGCCTGAGGTTCTCTTTCTTTGTGTGGGATAGAAGACAATGAAACTGGACTCAGTGAAGAGATTTTGGAATTGGGCTGCTGGATTTCCACACATGGTGTTATTTAAAACTGAATAAGCTGGACTTTGCGTATTGCTCTGTGAATTATTGTCATTGTTTGGTACATGCCTTCTGAGTTAGATGCTAGAGGGTGGGGCATGGGATCCACCCAGAAGGAAATAGCTGTGGCTGTCCTCATTGAGGTGAGCCAGGGAGTGAGAGAAGGGACGCTCTCTGGGACTAGGAGGAAGTTAAGTCTGAATTAGAAGATTTGGAGCCAGCAAGATTCTCAATGATGGTGAAAGGGATGACTTCCCCAGGTGGGAGCCCTGGGCTAGGGAGGCGGGGCAGAATTGCTGAGGTGTGGTTGAGACCTATGATTCTGAAAATGCCTCTTCTAGAAGTGACTGTGTCACAAGGTAGTGTCTTTCTGTTAACCGTAAATATTCTGTACATTCTTGTGAAAAGTCACAGTTGCTGTTATTTGTGCTGGGAAATTAGGAGAGCAGAATTCCTTATTCAAGATGGTGTGGAGTATCAGGAGGCATTTATCTTTAGGAGATGCTGTGTCCAGGAGAGCAGAGGCAACAATATGGCTGCAGGAAGAAGTCAGGATGAAAGAACCATACCCAGGCAGGCACATAGGCCCAAGGGCTTTGCCATAAATACTTAGGTATTAAAAAGAAGTGTGATCTCATTTCATAGTTATAAGCTAGTGAAGTCAGATATGTATGCAAAATATATGTTAACAAAGCACAGCCTCTCCTTCAGTCTCAAAAACTTGTCGTTCCTACCAATTATTTGCTCTACTTAATAAATATTCTTCATAGATGGGTAACTCAGCTTAGTGCCTAAAATACATTAGTAGACAAACTCTCATTTAACTGGGGTGATGGTGGGATATGCCAGGCTGGTATACTCCAAGCCTAGAAATCTAGGAAGATATATAAGATTGAGTGACAATCCTGGCATGGAAGTGTAGGCTTGAAGCCACAGTTACATTGGAAGTGTGGGCACTCAGGGACATTAGTTGAATCAGGGGCTGTTGCCTAGGGAGAGTGTGGCTTCATGGTCTGGGCAAAGGGGGGATAGGATTAAGCCTACCGTGAAAGGTAACTGTCAAACTTGATGGCCTTGCACACATTGCTTAATCTCTCTATAGTTTCTTGTTCTAGAAACAGGCATAAGCAGTAACCTTATGAAGTGGTTATCAGGATGAAATTAATTGTTATATGTAAAGAAAGTACTTAGAAAATTATTCGTAACTTAAGAAATTTTCAATTCACTCACTATCATTCATTCATTCATTCATTCATTCATTATTCAAGAAATATTTATTGAGTTATGTGCCAGGAACTGTTTTAGGCTATGGATAACATGGGTGGAAATATTTACCTGCATGGAGCTTATTAATAGGCACATAGAGCTATAAAGATTTTTATAGTTTTATCCTTTTCTTCACACCATACACTTCTCATATGTTGAAAAGATGTGCAGGTTACAGGCTGTATGGGCCTCACTAACTTTGCTGATGTTAGGCATTTCTGGTTACTAGCTGCGACTGAAGGAAGAAATGCATTCCTATTGAAATTGTTCATTCTTTCTGTATTGCTAATGCTCCTTGAGGATTTATAAGTTCAACACTGCTGAACTGGGGATTGGAAGCTTAACTCAATGGCTGACCTATTTAGCCACCATACTGGAAAAAAAAAGCCCAGCTTACAATGGAACTGAATTTTGGGAGTTAAACAAGAGGAACTTCCAACTTTTGAACTTTGCAATAGAAAGAGGTGAAAGTTGAGAGTTGCTTCAAGCATGGATGTTTTCTAGAGGTTTAAAATTTTTTTT
>NW_011907825.1:0-1839 GCF_000151845.1 Pteropus vampyrus
GAAAAAAATGGCTTCTTAAATAAATGGTGCTGGGTCAATTTGATATTTATAGTGAAAAAAATTCATCTTAACCTTAACCACATACCATATAAAAGCCCAATTCCAAAAGGATTTCAAATCTAAATATGAAGAATAAAGTAATAAAGTTCCCAGAAGAAAACTTAGGGGTATATCTTCTTGACGTGAGGGTAACCAAAGATTTTTTAAATATGATATAAAAAAAGCATCTGCCAAAAAAGAAGCCATTGATAAACTGGATTTCATTTTTAAGAATGTGTCTGTTCAAGTTACTTTTAAGAGTGTGGCAAAAGATATTTACAATATGCGTATCAGTAAAAAAAAAAAAAAAAAGTTTAAATTCAGAATATAGTATGAGCCCTAACAATCAATAAAGAAAAGGCAATGAATTCAATAGTAAAATGGGCGAAAGACTTGAACAAAAACGTCATTAAAAAAGAATATCAAAATTGCCAATACCTGCATTGGCTAGGATATAGACAAGTAGAATTCTCGCACTTTTAGTGGAAAACTAATACTATCTTCTAAGTCTGAACATACTCATATGCTGTCACTTAAGCAATCTCACTAACTCAATGCACAAGAGAAATGGTTACACACACATACACAGATCTATAGAGCACTAACCATAATAGCTTAAGATAGGAAAAAACTCAAAGGCCCAACAGTAAAATGAATAAATTATGGTATACTAATACATAACAGTCATGAGAATGAACAAACTACTTCTACAAGCAACAAAATGAATAAATCTCAAAGATATGATGATGAGTGAAAGAAGCCAGACACGAAGAATACAGAATGTATGATTCCGTTTGTACGAAATTCAAAACTAACTTATGATGTCAGACGGGATAATGGTTACCTATGCTTGGAAGGGACAGTGACTGGATGTCCGGCATTGGTAACATTATATTTCTTGATCTGGATGTTGGTTCCACAGGTCTTTTCAAGATGGAAAAAATTTATCTGGGCACATTTCTAAGTGTATTTTACACCTTAATAAAAAAAATTTACTGAAAATAATTAACCACATTTGCTTTCCTCAGTGGGCTCTTCCTCGATCTGTTTTCTCTTATGCAAGTCACTTCCTAATCCTCCCTATGTTTTCCTATGACTTTATAATTCAATTTTCACTTGAAAGGATTCCAAAAACACCCTTATCAAAACTGACATTTTAACAAGATAATAATGCCACTTACATAATATAGAAGGTTACAAATACAGAATACTTCATCCCTCATACATCTGCAACTGTTGTAAAATCAGTGAAATCACAGGCACAGCTGTTCCACCACCTCCCTGGCCAGCTGGGTAGTAGGAGCATGGACAAGGCTGGCTATCCCAGTGTGTCCAATGAGATGATGAAGAGAAAGCATTTCTTAAATTGTTGACCTATATGTAAAATAAGATATGTTCCATTATACCCATTCTATTCTATAACTCAGGCAATACAGAAACTCATTGAAATACCTCACATAATCATAATAAAGGATGTTGGTTCAGCTGGACCCAGAAAATCTAATGTGGCCAGGATACTCTCCTGCGTGTTCTCTGAGGTCTCGCTTTTCTCCATGTTTGATTTTTTTCTTTGTTACCGCAAATTAGATCTCTGTATGTAGGAAAAACAAGTATCTGATAGCTCCAGATCCTTATACTCCACAGATATCACTATGAAAAAGAGGGATATATATATTCAAGTCTGTATGTAAGAATGGCTAAAAATCAGCTTCTAATTATTGTAAATTTGTTTAAATTTGTGTATATGATGCTGTTGCTTAAATCCACACAAAAATATTTGGTGACAAGATCCTATCTTTT
>NW_011907826.1:0-2250 GCF_000151845.1 Pteropus vampyrus
CAAATTATTTTGTTGAAGAAAAGGGCTTTGTTTTTGTCTTATTTTGTTCTATAACCAGACTTTGCAAATTTTTTCCAGGAGGTAGATTTAACATGTATCTCTGTCCTGTATATTTTGTGTTATAGTGCTACCTTTGGAGCTTGATCAGATCGTGTTGCAATTACTTCTCTCTCTGTTTTTGTCTCTCTCCGTTTCTCTGTCTGTCTCTGTCTGTCTCTGTCTCTGTCTGTCCGTCTTTGTCTCTCTGTCTCTCTCTCCCCCTCCCTCCCTCCCTCCCTCTCTCTCTCCCTGCGAGAGTAATCCATAGGTATGTTCTCCTTCCATCATAAAACATAGACTGTCTGGTAGGTTCTCTGTGTGATGTTAGTGATGTTGGTGCTCAGTGTCTAGATCAGCGTTTCCCAAAAAGTCCTTTTCATTATCCCTCGCCCCCAGAGCCTTTGAGACATCATTTTCTCCTCATCCCTCCCCTTATGACATTTTCTCTTCCCAGTCCTGGAAAACCATTATTCCTTCAAACATATTTCAGTACCATACTCTCCTTCCTTTCCTTCTGGGACTCTGATGACACAAAGGCCACAGCTTTTTGTTGTCTCCCATTCTTGAGGTTTGGGGATTGTGTTTTTCTCAGTCGTTTTTCTCCCTGTTGCTCAGATTGGATAATTCCTGCTGAGGTGTCCTCAGGTTTGCTCTTTCTCTTTCATCTCCATCTTGCCATTGAATCTTTGCAGACAGTTTTTAATTTCAATTATTTTTCAGATAGAAAATTTCCATTTGGTTCTTATTTATAGCTTCTATTATATTACTTATATGTTAAATTATAACTTCTATTTCAGGATTTTTTGTGATTGCTTCTTCAGGTATTTTTAAATATCTGCTTACAATCCTTTCCCGGTAATTTCAACATTTATGCCATTTCAGTGTTGGTATCTGTTGATTGTTATTCTCATGTGAATGGAGGTGTTCGTGGTTCTTTATAAACTGAATAATTGTGAATTCGATTCTAGACATTTTGACTGTTACACTGTGAGGCTCTGGGTCTTATTTAAGTCCTAAGGAGAATGTTGACGTTTCTGTTTAGTAAGAACTTGGTTAGGTTGAGGCTGCAAGTTCCAACCCACCTTCTTCGGGCTGCGGTTCCAGTTTGGAGAGTCTCTGCAGTGATTTCATCAACTGTAAAATGGGATTGATACCTAGATCATTGGATTGTTTGAGGACTGAGAAAAGTAACACATGTAATGTACCTAGCATATTCAACATTCCAAAGAAATTCTGGTAGTCTTCTTCTCATTAAAAAAAAAAAAAAAAAATCAGTTTTATTGAAAAATAATACATAATCAAATACACATATTTTAAGTAGTTAGAGGAGATGAGTTTTGACAATTGCAAATACTATGTAAGTACCACTCCACAATCAAGATATTATGGAACATTTCCATCACACCAGAAAGTTTCCTCATACCCCTTTGCAGTCAACCCTCCACCCGGAGTCAATCCCAGGCAACCACGGATCCAACTTGTATCACACAGATAAGTTTTGTCTGCTCTAGAACTTTATGTTAATAAAATCATATAGTCTGTACATGTTCTGTCTGGCTATTTTCATTCAGCAAAATATAATTCAATTAATCCATATCGGCAGTTTGTTCCTTTTTATTGCTGGCTAGTATTTGTTATTTTACTGGGATGTTTTTCTATTATTGGTTGAAAGAGTTCTTAGGTATTCTTAATTTGAGTACTTGGTTAGATAATGTATTGCAACTTCTTTTCTCAGTCTGTACATTATTTTTTTATTTTCTCAAGATTTCTTTCAAAGAGCACAAATTTTTAATTTTTATGAAGTTCAATTAATCATTTTTTCTTTTATAGTTATTATTTTTTGTGATCTAAAAAAAAATTTGTATATGTCAAGGAGACAAAGAGTTTCTTCTTTCTTCTAGATTTATAGTTTTAGCTTTTATGTTTCAGTCTATGATCCATTTTGAATTGACATTTTTGCATATAAGGTATGTGTTGAGGTTCATTTTTTCCCTATTCTGATTTCCAGTTGTTCCGGCACCATTTGTTAAAAAAAAAAAAATCTATCCTTTCTCCTGTAATTACCTTGGTAGCATTGTAAAAATCAATTAATTATATTATATGTGGGTTTATTCCTAGATTCTGCTCTGTTTCACTTATCTTTGTGTCTATCTGTAAACTTACAGCTTTATAATAAGACTTGAAACAAGGTAGTATAAGTTCTCTAATTTT
>NW_011907827.1:0-2101 GCF_000151845.1 Pteropus vampyrus
TCTGTGTCTTAGAGAAAGAAAGGTCAGATTATCTCTCTATCCTACTCAGTGACATTCAGTATCTACAATCTACAGTGAAATCACGAGTTAAGGAGACAACAGCCCATACCGCAAAGGATAATAAAAAATAATGATCTGGACTCTGAAAAAGTCATTACCTTTCAATTGACCAGAGGCAGATGTCTTCAAATTATCCACTTTATTAAGGAATACAAGTTAGTATAAAACAAAACAAAAACAAAAAATCTGTTACTAGGAAACCCAATAGAATCATGGGAATGGGATAGGGCGTGCACGTGTAAGGGACAGGGAACCACTTTGGAACACCCTCTCTAACTGCCCGCGGGAAAGGATTTTTTGGCTACTTACTAGGCTTATCCCTGTCCCTCAGGTGGGAGAGAAGAAAGGAGCTCTTGTTTTCCCCCAACTTACTCGAACCTTCCCCTGAAGCTCAGCCTCCTTTCTACGCAGCCAGTGAAAGCGAAAAGTTTTAACGGAGCAGCCCTGAATCTCCTCTTACCTCTGCAATTGTGGCTCAGCCAGGAGGGGACAGGGTGAAGCTCTGGACTCCTCCCAGTTGCAGCATCTGCCCACTCTGGGGTCCAAACGTCCCAATCCGAGGCCACGGTGGTCTGTGAGCTCGCAGGGCACCCAGGTTTGAAACGTCACAGTCCACGAAGCTCCGCCCCGCCCCTTCGCGCACGGCCCCGCCCACAAGCCTGCTGCCACTGCCCCTCTACCCCCAACCGTGACTTGTGACTAGCCTTTGCGGTGGCACCTGATTTTTCTTAAATCGTAAAAAAAAGTTTGTATATCTATCTCTATCTACCTCTATATAGATATCTATATATCTATATCTATATATTTCTGATTCTAAAAGTAATCTGATCGTTAAGAATAATTTGGAAAATACAAACAGATGTACATGAAATAAAAATTGCCTGATGTATATCTTCGCAGTCTCTTTACTATGAATAGATTAAAAAATAAATCTTGCCTCTTCTCAACCACACAAATACACAGATCTGATATACATAAATACACTTTATAAAGTTTTATACATCTCTTTTTTAAAGAAAAGTATCTTTTAAACTTTTAACTAAAATACACATATGTAGCAGTTAAAATACTGTTTGTATATATTAAGAACATTCATGTCTCTTCTATACATTTTAGGAAGTAGAATATTATCAGTACATTTGAAGAAATGTACCTCGAAGGATTGCACTGTTCTCCTAACTACTGTTATGAATTGTATGACAATCACTTGCTTTTCTTTATAGTTTAACAAATCATATATGTATCACTTTTATTGAAATAATGCACACATGCAGAAAAATAAATTAAGCTGCGAAAACAAGTTTAAAGAATTATCGCAAAGCGAACCCAGCAGGGTCACCACTACCCAAATAAAAAAAGTAAAATATTCCTAACATCCCAGAAAGCTCCTCCTAATCAGTACCCTTTATCTAGTTCCCCAAAGTAATGACTATTGGCTTCTAACAGCATAGTTTAGTTTTATCTATTTTTGAAGTTCATAAAAATAGTCCAGTCATGATTTTACTGCTCTATATTGCTCTATCTTTTACAAAGTATCGTCAATGTGCTGACTATTTAAATTGGAAGTCTACTCTGCCTAATTCACTTAACACTATATATAGGGTGCAATTTGTGTGCCATATAAAATTCTGCTAAAAATTATTTCATTTCTGCATATTCTATTGGATGGATATACCATCATTTTGTTGGATGTATAAGTTCCTTTCAAAATTTTTAATTAATTAATTATTTTGGGGAGCATTTTTTCCCAAGTGTAAGTACTTTAATGCATATCTTTTTGTGTACATCTCTGGGTTATTTCTTTAGGATTCTTCCTATAAATGGAATTTTTAAGTCAAAGGGCACTGACTTTTTTTTTTTTCAATTACAGTGGCATATAATATTATATTAGTCTCAGGTATACAACACAGTGATTAGACTTTTATATACATTATGAAGTGAACGCCCCTATGAATCCATTACCCATCTGATACCATACATGGTTATTACAATATTACTGACCATATTCTCTATGCTATGCTCTACATCCCTATGACTATTT
>NW_011907828.1:0-2545 GCF_000151845.1 Pteropus vampyrus
AGATGATAGATCAATATGGGGAAAATCTAAATAGTTTTATTATATAAATACCACTCTCGATGCAAATATATTCCTCGAATTCTAGTCATTAGGTCTTAGGAAAGCTTTTAAATAAAAAGTGTAATTACTTATTAGCATTAGTCCGAGTTCTTAATGGAGTTACAGGTGTCACAATCAGGTTGTCATCTCTGTTCATGCAAACAAATCAACAAATACAAGCGACCATATGTGTTAAGGAAAAACAGAACATCATTTGAGAATCGATATACAAATACTGATCTGCGTTCTATGATATGTTATATATGAAACCAGTACAACTAAATGAACAAAATGTATTAAAAAAAGTGTTCAAAACGAACGCTTCTGGTAGAAGCTACACGCACATTCTGCAGAGCCAGACAGTTGAGGTTCGTGACCTATTGTGCCACTTACCAGCTAGTGGACTTTGGGCAAGTTAAGTGACCTATCTGCGCCTCAATTTCCTCATCTGTAAAACAGAATAACAATACTATCCACCTCATATGATGGCTATCAGGGTTAAATGAGCTCATTTATATAAAGCACTGATATCTTTTATACAAATAACAATGTTTGATGAATAGTAAACACGTGTTTGCTATTATTAGCAATGAATGAAAGGATTGCTAAATATGAAGATAAAACCCAACAGACACCTCAGAGGTGTTTCAGGTATAAATAAGATGAGAAAGGAATATGGAATTCACTACCAAGTCATGGAATGGTCACCCTGAAAATGCAGGGTGTTTCTGACCTGGTCCAATTTCATGTCATGGACACCACGGCTCAACTTTTATGATGGGAACCAGCGCGTCCATCCAATCCAATGCAACATACATGAGGACGGGTTTGGTTCATTGCTGGATCCCCGGAATTCACCCAGCATCTGTGGAATGTACGAATGAAGAAATGTGAGTCCCAGTGGGAAACACGTACGCATGAGAGACATCCGGCGAAAATGCTGGCAATGAACTAGACCAGTCAGAATGTCAGGGACGCACAGCAGACATCTGGACAAAACTGAGAAAGGAAGCGTTAGTCTTTTCCTTTGTGAAGCCGGGATTGTTAGCATTAGGGAGAGTAACAGACTCAAATGCTGATTAAATCCATCTAAGAATACAACACATAAGTGCTTTTCGTTCATCTCCATAAAACTACCTAGAAGCCAACGGTAAAATGTATTGTGAGAAGTCTAATAATAGGCAATAATTAACCACTTGCTCCAACAGTGTAGGCAAGAGAGCTTCCACACGCATGCCTCCATCTCATTCTATAGTTGAAGTCACTTCTTTCAGAAACACCACAATTCAATTCTGAATAAAATCAAGCCTTCCAAAATAAGAGAATCCCAACTTGAAAAGCAATCGGCCAAAAAGCTGGACCTGTGTTGGAAACGCTATAGAAAGACAGCTCCGCTGCGTTAAGAACCAGCTCCATCTTTCATTATTGCAAATCGCCTCTCTGACCTGCAGCCATACGTCCGGCATGCATAGGGTTTACTTTAATGTACAAATAGCTAAAGTTTCAACATCTATAAATGCTTTAGCGCACCATTAAAGTCTCCAATAGCCTTCCAATCCTAGAGTAGTTAAGTGACAGAAAGTTTAGTAAACATTTATGTACTGCTATGTTCTACTGATTATTTCAAAGTTTTTTGTTTTGTCTTGTTTTTAATATCCATCTTTTCTGACATTGGTTAACAAAATCCAATAAGCTTCGGCTGTACACTTTAACAGTAAGGCATATATATGTTTACACTGCGTGTTCACCTCCCATAGTTAGATTTCTTTCTGTCACCACATATTTGACCCCCTATACCCCATCTACCTCCCCTCTATGAAAGCTATAATAATTTTATTAACCAATGTCACTCGATAAATTTAATACAAAGAAAGAAAAAGGAAGAAAGGAAGGAAGGGAGGGAGGGAGGAAGGAAGGAAGGAAGGAAGGAAGGAAGGAAGGAAGGAAGGAAGGAAGGAAGGAAGAGATAAGGAAGACATTTCCATACTTTTCGCAAAGGTAAGTCATTTCCTGAAAGCGAAAGGAAATGCAATGATGTCACATATTCAACACGGGCGCAGAAAGCTTGAAGTAGCTAATTGCTTTGGGAATTAAGACACTACGTCTTCTTTGTTCTGGAGAGGTAAATGAAGAGAGATTCCCAAGAAACCTCTCATTAGTATTTATGTGCCTTAAACTGTTATATGTATTCTAGGACTGATGATTGGGCTGGGCAGTGAGAGCTGCGGAAAAAGCCACACCGAAAGAAATTTATCAGATTTACAAAGGCAGGACTGATTGTGATCTCATTTGCTAGTTGCGTCATGTCAAAAATTAGTTGACCATATTTGGGTATATTTCTGGATACTCTAGTCTGTTCTATCGATTTGTATGTCTACTCATGTTGATCGATTACTGTAACTTTTTAGTATGTCTTGAAATATCCGGAGCTTTCTCTGGAACCATTACATGAATATCATAATATTCTTTGGTGAATTAAAAATTAATGACAGAATTGATTAGGTAA
>NW_011907829.1:0-2367 GCF_000151845.1 Pteropus vampyrus
AATCTTTCTGTAAAGCAAGATATAATGATGCCCCTTCAAGGGAGCATTTCTAGTCTTTTGAAAGCAAGAATGGCTATTCCAGGAGAAGATTCTAAAGGAGAAACTTCTTATCACAGCTCCCACAACAGAAGTCAACATATCGATTCTTCCTCCAGGAACTGTGCCACAGAGCATTGTGCAGGTACGCTCACTCCCTTGGATAACCTGAGACAGACACCTTATCAGAGACCACAAATGATGACAAATACAATAGGATGGTGAATATACTTTGCACTCCACTGTAACCATGGCTGGGTTATCATCACTTCTGTTGTGAAATACATTTCTCCAGACTTTGAATCACATTAGCCAAAAACGACATTCCAGGCTGAAACTTGGAATATAGAGCCATGACTGAGAGAGATGTTTTTAAGCCGAGTGTGAAAAGAATTGGAGTTACACAGTTGCAAAAAACAGAAATCCAGCCTCCTTCGGATTAACATAGTAATTTAATTCCATAAGCATTTTCTATTTTAAAAATATCTTTTTCAAAGCATTAACCCAGGGTATAGTATTTACAATCTCTGTCTTATTTAACTCTGTCCATCGTACATTTTGGTGACAAAGTGTCCTGGCATAAGGTTGAAAACTTAAATATAAAAAAGCAAATCCAAAATTACTGAGATGATGGCATACATACCAAAATATATTTTAAAACAGAAGTTTCTCACAAATATATAGTTTTTCTCACGAAAAAAGGTTTTCTTCGGTAACATTTCGAATCGATAGTTTTAAAGATCATATTTTTTCTTGTAAGTATCAGTGTCTCATAAGAATAAATTGGGTGGCCTGATAGCCTCTAGAGACAGATGCGTCATCCTGAAAGAAAGTAGGAAAGCTTTCGAAACTAGTTGCCTATCATTTCCCATGCTGCCACACCATCATGCCACTGTAGTGAATGATAAGCACTAAATGTCATTATTTGTTTACATTACATTCCACCAGCTTCAAAACATCTATTTGCTTCAGGGGTCATAAGAGTGACATAAATAAGTAAAAAGAGCCAGATGATATACAATGGGGGCAATGCTTAGGTGTAAGATGAAATATACCACAGTACACCTGTGCTGACATTCACATTTTTATTTTTTAATTAAGTTTATTAGGGTAACATTGGTTAATACAATTATATAATTTTCAGGTGTACATTATAAGTTAACATCTGTATATTCTATTGTGTGTTTACCACCCAAAGTCCAGAGTCCTTCGGCCACCATATATTTGATCCCCTTTACCCACTTTGCCCTATATTTGATCCCCTTCACCCCATCTACCTCTCCCTTCCTCTTTAAGTCCATCGTCCTTGAGTTTCGTTCCTGTGTTTTCTTCTATGCATTTTATTGTTTCAGGTCTTATATTCAGGTCCTTAATCCATTTTGAGTTAATTTTGGTGTGTGGTGAAAGACAACAGTCTCGTTTCATTCTTTTGCAGGTGGCTTTCCAGTTTACCCAGCATTATTTATTGAAGAGGCTTTCTTTTCTCCACTGTATGTTTTTTGTCGAAAATTATTTGCCCATATAAATGACATTAACATATATAAAAAAAATTAAGAGTGCTAGTTAAAAATAACAAAATATACATAAATGCTTCTGAATTACATCTGTTAAAATGTGCACTTCTTAAAGATGAGGCTAAACAATAATGTCTTTATATCTCTAGGATCTAGTGTAGAATCTAATATGGAGTTTGGTGATGACTGTTTAATAAAATTTAAGGATTGCTCTTGAAAAAATTGTGATTAATGAGGGCATTTATGCTCCCATCTCATCCCCTCCCAACCTCTCAGAAGCCACATAGGGACAATGGGAAGGTTTAGGAAGACGATTGGACAAGCAGAGCACACGGGTATGACCATGTCATGGGAGAAAGAAAAGCAGAACATGAGGTAGCCTGGACATCTCCCTCTGAACCTTCAGAAACATCTGGGGTGCCCTGTGATATCTCTTCCTTGATCAGTGCCCTGCAATTGCTCCACCAAGAAAATCAAAGATCATTTGCATTTTAAATAAATAGCCCATTAACCTCAAATAAATGTACTAACAATAGAACTTTACTAAATAATCTAGGGCTATATGCAAAGTGGAAAATTCTACTAGAATTATTAAAACTACCCTTTGGAGATAAACTCCTACAAGAATTACATATAAAAGGAGACATGTTCTTGAAATTCAAGTGTACTATCGTCAAAAAGGAACACAGAGGCATTTAATCCTACCCTACTCTTTTACAGATAGAATAACCAAGATCCAAGAGTCATGTCCTTTTCACAAGACACATATTATCTCAGTAACAGAGCCAGAGCCAAAATTCAAGGACTTTGATTCCTA